>NW_006763300.1:867096-896383 GCF_000218685.1 Serpula lacrymans var. lacrymans S7.9
TATTGGCTGTGGTGAATACCCTCATCTCCACTGTAGGCAGTGATAGGAACTCGGTATCGCCGTGAGATGTTGACAACCTTGACGACATCGTCCGTACTCTCTGCATGGACTACAACAGAGTGGGGAGAAGTTGGATGATACGAATTTTCAGAGGAACCGTATGTTTTCAGAGTGTTGCGGCCAGTTTCTACCCTGTGTTCACCCGGAAAAGCCTTGCGTAACTCTTCGATGGCCATTTGCACCTCTTCTGGAGTGCCATATTTTGAGCTGGTTCTCGATGTAGGATTGGCATTGTTTGAGGATTCCGAAGAGTCAGATAAGCTTAAGGTCACGTTGGAGTCAGACATTCGCAGCGAATGTAAGTCTTGTGTCTCATCCTCTGGCGGCTGAGAAGGAGAGGCGTGCAGCATTAACGGTGCAAGTCCAAAAGCCGTGAGTCCATTCTGAAAACCATATGCACCGATACCAAGGACAAAAAGGGATCCCAGAACCAGTTGGCCTATACGCCTCGAGTCCTCCCGTAGTCCTCTGGTGGAATAGCCCGAGTGAAGACCATTGGCACCTGCGACGGTTCCCGGTGAAGGCGCGAAGCGCGTATGGCGTGTTGCATTCAGAATTCCAGGTCTCGCCCAAAAGATACCCTTTGGACACTTGAAATGAAACATTTTTCGACACTACAATGGGAGATTATGTCAAAGGTGCTCGCATGGGGCATTGGCTCCACCAAGCGGGGTAACGTAAACATAGAAACATAGAAAGGCACGAGACCAACCTCGATTCACACAGGAATGAGAGGTATTGCAGCATTGCAATAATATTAATAATGTAATATGACGATATCGATATCAATAGCATCCTATAGTTAACTTCAGCAATAAGTTTACTGTAAGATTATAGCAAAGTTGTTTCTATTGCCCTGTCTGCAAACCTCTTTCTTTCGGAACTGGTCCACGGCGACCTCGTCTCTCACACCCTTCGTATAGAGCCAATACGCCATCTTTCCGCCTTTCTTCCATCTTTCCTTGACTTGCACGAAACCAATGGCTGTCATAAGTGTTTGAAGGGCATCAGGCGTAAGATATCGTGAGTTTTCGACACAAGGGAGCGGAAGCTACAAGAAACATTTCTCAGCAGCGTTATTTGCGCGAGCTCAAGATAAATTTAACGCACAGCAAGATATAAAAGACCATCCGAAGCGAGCATGGTGTGTGCCAAGCTCAACATGCGTCCTGGACAAGATATGGCTCATTAATATCATGGGATCGAGAGCACGAATGACATGTACCTCGATCTTTTGGTTCGGGAACATAGTTAACGACAAGGCTTAAACTGATAACGTTCCATTTTTCACGATGGTCTGCTTCGTCCATAAGAAGAAAATCTTGCTCTAGGATAGATGGATGTCGACTTCGTAGATCTATAGGCGTTACCGCGATCCAGGACGCACATGAATCATAATTGTCAGGTTTGAGCGCTCCCACTTCGAGAAGTCTAGTATTTATAATAGTTACATTCTTCGTCCCGTGTGTCATATGTACCGAGAACAGTCAAACTCACCTGAGTTTATTATGCCCTTCTTTTGGAGATACTCGTCTTTCTTTCAACCACCCAATGAGCACCTTTTCACTTCCACCACCTCGGTCTTTACCTTGACCTATGCTAGACATTCTTTGATACGCAGCCAGCCCTCCCAAACTATCGATCTCTTGCTGCACATCTGCCAACTCCTTGTGATCGGATGTACTTGACGTAGTACGCTTGAGTTGCTCTTGTTTCTTCAGCAAGACATGAAATTTCCGTATGAGCGTCCGGCTCGAGTGAGGATTGCTGGATGATGGCGAGTTATCCTTGCTGGACGTAACAGGTATTTTCTTTTTTCGTACAGTTGGCATTGTGATCCTGTTTCAGCCAGGGACAATAAACATCTTTTGAAACCAATGGATGACAATGACAAAGTGAAGGAACAAAAGCAGATGGTCGCAAACCCGCTTTGGGTCAGTACGATGAAGCGCGCGAAAGACACGCTGGACCCCATCAAAAAGCTCAAGCATTAAATTCACATGCTACTGTAACACCAAATTGCAAGAAAGCTCTTTCCTAATGCCCTGATAATCCCCAATGCCCTTTGTATTCGAAAGCGAAATAGTTGATACAGCATGTCCATTAAAAACAAAAACAAAAAGATGGCAGCGTCTAGCGCTAATAATGCAGATAATGCAAGCCTCCAGACCTTAAAAGTCGAGAAAATGCGCGACTTGTACCATTCTCCCAAAAGAACGAAGACCTGCCGCAGGCTATAGCGGCGATGGGTGTTGGAAAGGATATTGGAGTCAAGGTCGCCTCAGACGAAACCTTTGCCGCCGCGCTTGGCGTCGATTTTCTTAAAACGCTCGATTTCTTGTCTCTGCCATCCGAACATGATTAGAAACAGGGAACTACTAGGGGGAAAATAGACTCTCACCTTCTTTATTACACACATAGTAGCGAGGAACAAGCAGATAACAATTGCCATGAAACCATAGATCTAGAAATGACACCGTCAGTGGAGGAAAAGAATAATGGAAATAGGATTTACAGTGCTATACGATATCATATTAGCTTCAGTGATTCACGGATAGGGAAATAAAACATACCTGAAGACATTATTCAACGTCATGTCGGCAAACTTCGTGATTGGGGTCACACAGAAGCTATTCGCAGCTGCAGCTGCAGCAGCAGTTGGACAGAATGTTCCACCCAGTGCGACTTCGTCTGTTGCGCTGAAGTAGCCGCAGCACTTCAACTACAAGGAGCCGTCAGGGTCAGAATAACACATGAAGGCAAGAATAAAGCGCACAGTGTCTTGAATCTCAATCTTAATCGCGTCACTCTGTCTCCCAAATACTGTGTGATAGTTATTCCGCTCATGCAACGTATAGGTCCAGATGTAAGTGCCGATGACGAGAACTGCGATTCCGTTGATTAGGAGGACCCAGTTGAGTATGACGAGACCTATTGTAACATGATTTCGTTGTACGATAGCGGCGATTGAGATCATAAAAGTGACTAAAAACAAAACTCCCAAAAGCGTGCCACCTTGTTGTTACCATGAGAATGTGAACTATATGGAATTCTCAGCAAAAGACACGCACTGTTCAAGTCAGTTGAACTGAAAGTCAGGTTCAACAGGAGGTTCGGGGCACGCCAGACGATGGACAACACGAGGGAAAGGATTCCAGCGGCTAAGAGGAAGATGTCGAAAAATACCCAAGCTCCTAACAATTTCTTTGAAACCATGTTTGTAGATTTTCTAAATGATACTAGAACCATTTTCAAGCCTCTTTTCGTTGAGAGAGCGGAATTGAACGTACAATTGGTTTTTGGTAGTTTTGAATCGAAGTGACGAAGAATGTGTTGAAGTGAACTCTCCCGGAGAGCGTAAAGGGCCGACTAGCAGCTAAAAGAGCGTAATAAGAAAAATGCGAAGACGATCAACGCCTGGGGCCTGCTCTGCAGAAAGAAGAGGAACGAAAAGAGAGTAAGAAGAGGGACAAAGGGATTGGAGATGGTGAGGGACCCACGCAGACCCAAACCACAGGTTCTAACGCTATATAACAGCACACAGCAGCCGTTTAGGCGGTCCTCAGGCCCCAAAGAATATGAAAAATATGATGGAAGATGGTACGCGATGACGGGGCGATGCAAAAGATGGGAAAGGAATGACAGGCCAAGCGTCAAATGAGGCATTCTTCAGCATTTGACTTTTGACGGACTGAATTCCGGGAAAGTGGATCAGCCACAATGCATTATTTACAGCACAATTGTCTCCATGGTCACCTATCTTTTTTTTAGAGAGCTAGACCATACTCTCCTCCCCGTTGCCTTGCAGAAGCCTGGCATTTTTCTTGCCAACGTTTTTTTATAACTTGGCCACTCTTATCGCTGTCGTATAGACCTGTTTCTATTTCATCATTTTGGCTACACCGCAAATCCCCAATTAGTTACAGTTCAACAACGTCCGTTCGTTCTCACACCCAAATTTGTCGCCTCGCACTGCCTGCCAGTGGCTCCCATCAATCAGACTTTAAATCAAAACCGTAGCCAGGCTTTCGTGACTTTTTTGCATGGTCTCTGATCTCCTTCCTTTGGGAGGTGGCTCCCTGCTTTTGGCCTGGCAACTCAAAGATAAGCATGTCCTCATCGTCGGGGGTGGTGATGTAGCCTCAGGTCGCATCGAATCAGTCCTCGTCGCCGATGCTTTCATCACTATCGTCTGTCCCAGTCAGGGCCTTCATCCCCTCACAAAGCGCTTTATAGATCGCTCGGATCGCATCACATACCATGATCGCGTCTTCGCAGGCCCAGAGGACCTCGCCGCCGTCGATATGGTTTTGACGGCGATAGACGACGTGGAAAAGTCACGTGAAATCTGTTCTTTGTGCAGAGAGCTCAAGATTCCTGTCAATGTCGCTGATATTCCCGAGTCATGCGATTTCTACTTTGGCTCTCAAATTCGTGACGGTCCGTTACAAGTCATGATCTCAACGAATGGTCGAAGCCCCAAGCTGGCAAATCTTATTCGAAAACGTATTGAACAGAGCTTGCCAGAGCATGCTGGAGATGCTATTGAAAAAGTTGGCGAACTCAGGGCACAATTGAAAGAGCGAGCACCCGGTGTTGGTGGGGACATCGGGAAAAGACGCATGCGGTGGATGATTGATGTGTGTACGTCGTGGGATATGGAAGAGCTTGCTTTGCTGGATAACGCCATGATGAAGAGACTGCTCAATGATGGCTGGGAGAAGAACACAGTACCGAAGTTAGAAGAAGTGGGAGGCAGGGAGAGGCGCACTCCTACCATCAAGCCATCAGGGAGTGTCATTGTTCCCTCCGTAATTGGTTTCGCTATTGGCGCCGTATCTGTCGGGTTAATGTGGTGGACGCGACGGTGACGGCTCTGGTCTGCCTCCTCCTGTGTGTGCTATACCTCTTACTGACCAGAGACCAATATGAAGACATCAACTATCACTGTGGAAGCCGCGCCTTTTTGTGATAGTAAGTTTACCATTTTCAAGTCAGCCGTTTCCATGCGGTCAATTTGACATATTATTTTATTTGACAAGCAGGCGCCTCGATCGATGCGGGCTCAACAAATAGATTTCATATAGACATGTATCATAAGACTTCCGTTTCACGTCGCAATCGCTGAACATCATTATGGCATGGATTCCTGAAATTTCCAAGTTGGTGTGCTGTGCTATTAGGCCTTACTGTCACCAACTGGTCCCAGAGCTATGCATTATAGTCGTAATAGTCATTTGTTGCGACCAAGCCCGCCATCAGCCCCACTCCATTCGGTTTCTTACAAGCTGTTTTCAGTCTTCCCTCACGGCGACTGGACTATCGTTTGACGTTCTAAAGTTCATGTAGCAGACTACTGTACTACAGCAAGTTTCTTGTTCCTTGTCCCTTAGGCGTTAGCTGTAGGGTACAGCATCCGGGCACGTGAATAATGAATATTGAATCCGTATATTCGCTTCCTTTTTGCAGCTCCTGCATTTACTAGGTGGTCTTATCACGATCTTGATTCCTTGATTCTATGCGAAGATCAGTCCAGTCGTACTCAAAAAATATTGCACAGTTATATCTCTAGATGTCAGAGATAAATCTTCTTCATTTCAACGATGTATATCGCATTACTTCGCAGAAAATATACCGGACTCCAGGCCACCCCGAAACGATAGATGTTACGCAGTTTGCAACATTACTGAATGATGTTAGAGATCAATGGACGGAACGCGAAGATGGTGGTAGAGACGGACTTGTCTTGTTTTCTGGTGATGTGTTTTCTCCGTCTGTAGAAAGCTCTGTGACCAGAGGAAGTCATATGGTGCGTTGCACACACCGATTGAAACTCGGGACAGTCATAATCTTACAAATGAATGTTGAACCCGTAGGTGCCCGTAATGAATGCTTTAGGGCCCGATATTTCTTTAACAGGTGTGTTAAATGTGTATCACCTGTACGCCTTGTGATTGATTAATTGAGTTCAAAGGCAACCATGATTTTGATTTCGGTACGTAAATGAGAATGGTCAGTATATCTTGATACATTAATATTCTGACAGGATACCCTCACTTATCAAAGTTGATCAACGACACGACCTTTGTACGTTTTGGCATACAGATAAACAGTCCATATTTGAACGAGACAAACGTATAGCCTTGGCTGTTAAGCAACATTATTGATGATCAAACTGGCAGAGTTCCTGCACAATTGCATCGATTTCATGTCCTAGAGAGAGCAGGAGTTCGCATTGGTATAATAGGCTTAGTTGAGAGGTATGTACGTTGCTTCCACAAAACACTCCAGCTAAAATATACGAAGAGAGTGGATTACCACTGTGTCTTCATGGCCGCCGAATTTCAAGTATAATGATATGGCAGAGGTTGGCCGAGAGCTGTCTACTTTACTTCGAGATCCCGAGGGCCAGCATAAATGCGATTTTATCATAGCACTGACACATGCACGGTTAGTTTTTAATTTCGTTGCATCTTAACCATGTCACTTATGACTTGCGTTACATTCACAGTACACCGAACGTATGCATTCGTCCTACTGACCGGATATAGCAAGTAACTCCTGATATCTTACCTTTCAGGATATCGTTCTAGCGAAAGACCTTTTCGCTCTATCTCCCGCTCACCAGGCTAAGAGTGATATAGCATCGCAGCATGGGGTAGATATTATCTTGGGAGGCCACGACCACTTTTATTATGTTTCCAAGGGTGTCTCCGCCTGGGAAGGCTACGACACCAATGAGGACGTATTGGGCGCGGAGAACGATCATGGGGATGTTTTAGTTATAAAAAGTGGCACCGACTTCAGAGACCTGAGTGAGGTCACCCTAAAACTTCAGGAAACCCCTAAAGGAAGCGTTAGGAGAAAAGTCATAGGGAGTATCGGAGGTAAGATAGGGAGGACGAGCCTGCAGCGTCCGCAAAGACAGACTCATTCTGCGTGATATAGGAAAGAGACATCTGACAGTACCAGATATCGTACCGAACGAGAATCTCAAAAAGATTGTTGATTCTCAGCTTTCCGGAGTTGGTGACACCTTGAAAGTACCGGTGTGCATCACCAATGTCGAGCTCGACGTCCGTTCGCAGTTCATCCGTGTAGCAGAGGTGAGTGTCTAATCTATTTTCTTCTACCTCCTACAACTCGGTGGAAATAGTCAACAGTGGGAAATTGGATTGCAGACAGTATTCGGCATGCCTATGACGATGCACTTTGTATGCAAGGTGTTCGCGGATCGGACGGGGTGCTGATCTGTGCAGGCACTTTACGAGGCGATTCTGTTTACCCACCAGGTACATGTCTTGGTATACTTTATTTTGACCTATGAATACCAACCCTATGAATAGGTCTCCTGACACTAGGCAATATCTTGGAGATTTTGCCATTTGAGGATCCTGTGGTCGTTCTCGAATTGGATGGAGAAGTTATTTGGGACGCCCTTGAAGCGTCTCTTTCTACGTGGCCTGCCCAAGAAGGGTTGGTTCTTTGATTTCGATGTTTATGATTTGTTCTCATCCATTCTTTTTTCAAATAGGCGTTTTCCGGTTATATCTGGCTTCCGTGTTTCGTGGGACTCTCGTCGTCCACCAGGCCAACGTGTACTTGGAATATGGCTGCAAAAAGAATTAACCGACCCCCATAACGCCGATAATGATACCTCCAGCCCCGTAACACCTGTATTGGTTGATGGAGGCGAAATACGGCGGACGGATGAACGAAAATATATCATAGTGACCAGAGAATATATGGCACAAGGGCATGATGGATATGCGCCGCTGCTGGGACATAAATATCTCATCGACGATGAGAACGGACAACTGATGAGCGGTCTAATCAGGAAGTACCTGTTGGGTAAGGCGTGGTGTCGTTTAAAGGGACTACATTGACTGACGGTTGTAACTTTGATGCACCACTCAGGCTCCCGATACGTTAATAGAATGGCACGACTAGCAAACGGTTCTCCGGAGCACCTCCACCACGACACTGCCGCTATCATTGTTAGAGAAAGGGAACGGCTCAACCATCATAAAGACGACAACCACCTCAAAATTTCACACCAGTGGCAGCAGATTGCTGCTCGGGCTCTTGCGCAGTCACGATCTCGAGCACATTATAGTGATCACATTAAAACATCGGAACGGGAGCATATGAGTGATGTAGATTGTTTTGACGGACAGAAGGCGCGTAGCGGACGTGCTGAAGATGCAGGAAAGAAATATGACGGGGATGAGGATCTACTTATCATCCACCCTGTTATCGATGGCAGACTGAAAGACGAAGGTAGGTGAATACCGCTGTCAATGACCCCTGTACGACGAAAAAAGGTCGTATCTTTTGGCTGTTATTACCAGTAAATGTATTATATTGGTAGTTTTGGTAACACGTCCTACTAATGATATCTCACCGGTCAAGTAAATACAAATATGCGCCATTGATAATATCGGGCTTTGATGAGTCATGGGATGCAGGATACCGAATGATGTCATATTTCTTGAGAAGAAACGGGCATTTGTGGGACTTCGACTCTTGGGGCTGGGTCACCTGTGAATGTTCTCCCATAGTGTGTCAGGAATCCTGCAGCAGAACCAAAACCTGCGCCTCCCAATATCACTGGAGATACAATTTTAGGCATATAACTGAGGGTGCTAAAGTCACGCACGATTTGCTATGTTAGCTCTCTTCCAGAAGATGGCAGGGGTTAATACTGCAAACAGTATAGCACCAACGGTGGAGTGGTCATCGGCTCTGAGCGACGACGTCTAGACAGTACCGAATTATTAGCACGGAAAAGGCCTTGCCGAAATAACATGGAAGTATACATCGTATGCATGACGCATCCTCCTTGATCTAACAGTGACTTCGTTCGAATTAATAGACCGTGCGTACTCAAGTGCACCCCCGCCAGCACAACCTTCATCATGATAAGCCAACCAGACTAAACTTGTGAATAGTTATGCATACCAACAGCACCACCTAGCCATGTTGCACGAAGGAGACGGTTTATGGTAAAATGACCTCTTCCTTTCCGCGCCAAAATGAATGCGGTGTAGATGGGTGGGGTCAACAATGAGAACAGCTCATAGCCTTTTGTCATAGATCGTCGAATCAGAACTTCCGTGTCAGCTGCATGAGCTGCAGAGTATGCGTCTGATGCCATAATCCAGATTTATTGTAGCCCAGTAAATGAACAAAGAAAGACACTTGGACAAGCATTAGGAGGTGTTACATCACGTGCCGCAGGCAACTTGACTTGCCCTAAATAACTGCCTCGAGCGCAGCAGCGGTACTTTGCTTTTCTTACCACCACCACGCTCCGCCAATGCTAGCTCTTGCTTCAATGTCGGCCTCACCTTTTATCGACACATATGACGCCCCAATGTTGGATTTTGCGAATGACTTGGATGTTCAAATGAACATGCCAGGCTCAGATTCCTTTTCACCAGAAGCAATAATGGAGCATGATAGCCATATCCTTGCTACCACTGAATCCCTTTTTGCAGATAACGAGAGTGTAGAGGTGGATATGGAGTCTTACGATGGTGTAAACACTGAGTACGAGATGGCGGATGAAACAGAACATTATTTACATTATGGCGACGAATTATTGGACGTCGAGGTCCACGACGCCTCTGCCACGCACTCGCCCTCATTTCCACCCCCCGCCGATATCCCTGATCCAGTACAGGACTTACACGCGGAGACATCGATTCACTCCTCTCCAGCTATAATGCACCCATTACCCTCAATTGATGGACCTGAATTTTCCCATCATGATATTTCGCCAGCGGTGGGTACTTCCTCGAATGAGGAAGCTACCGTCCATCTGGACGTCGGGCTTTCTGATGAGCGGCCATTAGTTTACGAACATCACGTTGATGCCCCAGAAGAGTCGGTTACAGTACAACCGGAAAGCTCAAAGTCGGCAGTGGATCATCTCCCTCGATCCACCGATGATAATCAGCTCGAGGAAAAGAGTAACACTGCCGCATCTTTGGGTCTCACTCATGGAGCAGATGAACATCAAGGGAGCGCTCGTGATGATGGCAGCCTTCCTTCTTCGGTACCAGAGACCCACCTTATGGCTGCAGTCTCAGGATCTAGTGACGAACCACATAACGAAGTCCTATCCGCGGAACATGATTCTGCCCATAGTAATGCAACTGAGCTTCAGCATGATCATACGGTGCCATCAGAAGATGCTAACGATCCTCACGAAATTTCGGAAGGTGTCTACATTGATCCGCCACCTGCTGTTTTGCTGTCTATTATTTCGGCGGACGAATCTAAGTATTGCCTTTTCAACCAACCGTCTTCTGAATCTGGCCATCTCAGTCATGTTGGGTCTCCTGATGCTGTTCCTGTAGTTGGGCAGGAAACGTTGACGTTGTTACTTCATCATCGACCTACACTTTACTACGAGCCTTTGACCAACGTTTTCGAGGCTTTTCGACAAGAAGATCTGGTTGCCCAGATTCCCGATGTTTTGGAGGGAGAATTAGTCCTCGACGCTTACGACCTACAACTTACTATTTCTGAGGTAAAATTGCATTTCAACAAACTTTGCAATCAAAGTATAACTAACAATCGGTGTTCCTTGCAGGATAACGTTTATGCTCGTGAAGTCACCTTGCATGACCTGAATGTTTTACACGATGGATCTGACATTACAGGACCTCTTCGTATTCAGTTACGAGTTGCTGCGCCAAGGTTTATTCTCCGTTACCACCTTCTGCAGGATCAAATTGCGAGAATCAATTTAGCTGCTGAATCAGCGGACAGTAATAACAATCAAGCAGGTTTGTTTACTTTTTTGTTTTCGTTACATTACATTCTAAACTAGACTTATCTAGATCAAGTGTTCGGGGAAGAAAGCCTAAATGAACACAATAATCAAGAATTGACTGCTAACAATGTTCATCATGATGACCAGGCAGAAAAGCATGTCGCAGAACAGAAGGACCTAGGTCCCTCAGAGGCTTCAGAACATGTCTCGCGAGAAGAGGAGAATTACGAAGGCAATCAGACTCTGCTACCTGAAGCTCAAGAATACGAAGGCTATGTCCAAGCAGAAGGTGAAGGTGCAGAATCACTCGAGGAAGATGGTTTCAGCCCTTCCCCAGCTGGCGATGAGGATGCGGAAGGTGAAGATCTTGATGCAGATGCATTGCACGACGTGGCCGACACGGATGCTCCTGTGCCTGTTACAGATGATCTTGTCAACTATGACGGAGAGCATGCTGAGTACCAAGATCATGTCCAGTTGGAAGAATATGACGAACGCTATGGTGAGGACCTTCCAGAAGGAGCAGGTGGTGAGCCTCCCGAGGATTATAATCATGCACCGGAAGAAAGCGCAGCTCTCGAAACATATGTCGCTGTTGATGAGAGGCAGGTTGCTCTTCCAGAGTCTGATACATTAAATGAAGCCGCAGAGGAGTCGGTATTTGGTGAAAATGAATCTTTCCCCCAAGACAAACAGGTAACGCCCATAAGTTCTGCTGGTACGTGACATGTGTTTATAAACATGTGAGGCTTTATAACTAATTCTTCTTTATAACGTAAGATGATCAAGATTCTAACCATAATACTGTTGTTGATAACCCAGATTCCAGGAATCATGCAACGCAACGAAAACCAGGTTTGAGAAAGTGTCTCATGTAATGTTATTGGATATTCTAACGCAAGAGTCTATTCTAGATGATGTGAATGAACCCTCAGAAAAGGATGGCCCCGTTGCACAAGGCGGCGTAGATACTTTGGATATTTCTTTCCCAACAGTCTCTGAGCATGGAACCGAAGCTGGTAAGTGGCATGTTGTATGATGATATCTTCTTCTCAGATTTTGACATTCTAATGCCACAGATCTTGCCACAGAATTGAGCACCGATTATCCAGAAATCTCGGGGCATGTGTACGGCGAAGCTGATGATCAGAATGAGGACTATGGCGAAGATTGGGATTGGAATCCTGATGTCCAAGGGGAATTCCATGAAGACTGGATTGATCCAGAGGCAATGTCGAACGAAAGTTCAGTTACTCTTTCCAGTAAAGCATCAGCCAAGAGAGGACACGATGAAGTTGATGCAGACGATTACGACGAAATCTCCGTCCGACAACCACCTAGTTCACCAGGTACGACATTACGAATCTTGTCGTTAGCCAGTTAACTAAAAAAAACTTTCTTAGGATCAAAACGACACCGCGTAGTATGATAATCGTGACACTTTGCGCACACGCCTTAAACTATCTGCACCAATCACCTTCCTCTCACAATTCACTGGCTCACGTTCCATCTATCATAACGCCTGGAGCTTCTCAGCTCCATTTGCGCCCATATATCATCTTCCCCAGCATACCCTTTCATCAAGATCGAATCAATTCAGGCTAAGTGCTTATTTACTACGGCATTGTCATCTCTTTTCGCCTTTCTTTTCTTTATTATTTGTGCATTGTATCCATAACTAACATTTTCAGCGAGGCTCCCATTCAGCATAGCCAAAGGACATGGTGTAGGGCATGTGGTGTAAGGTGACCGAGTGGTAGAGTGTTTAAGGTTTTAATCAGTCTAAAAAGTAGTCGCGCGTGTGCTGTGCTCCAGTATAAGCCGTATATCGTAGTATTGTATGAATTTATGACGTTGCTGAACGTCAAAGTTTCTTAAAAGTTCAGGACACCAACTTGAAAGTTTGTTACAACCCGTATCGGAAATATCCGGTGGCCCGTGTTGCACCCCACACGAGAAAAGACCGCCGTTCAGCGGTCTCAACAAAAAAAAAAGATCTGACTCGGGTCGAGCTACTTCGGACTGTTCTTTTGTTTCTTTATGTCTTCTATGATAAGCAAACCATAAAACCTCGACTCGCTACACTGACTTGTTTATCAAATCGTTGTGTATAGACTGGTGCCATAATCAATAATATCTAGACTCGGAGTATGGCAGATGCTGATACCGCTCGTCTGTGTGTTCAAATTATCCATTCACACTTTGGTCCCCTTACAGCAGTGAGTTTGACCTGTCTCGTTAAACGTAATGCTATTGAACCTTTGAATGCTTCCAAAAGTCTGTAGCTTCTGCCTTGCTAACGCGAGGGCGCTTGCCATTACTGCAGCTCGTTCGATACACTTCGTTAAAGCCTCGCACAGTGCGAGCAGCTGTGTTGATTTTGGTACAACAAAATATCCTATGGCATGCGCATTCAGAAGAGGAAGGAGAGGTGCTGGAGGTGAATACTAAAGAATGTTTGATGAGATTGAGGTTTGGAAGGTTCGTCTGGCAAGCCGAACAGGTGTTTGGTAAAGCAGTACGTTTACGCGTCACTCTGTATCAGGGGTAAGCGCAGATATCTGAATTATTGCATTTGTTCCAGGCTGCTGAAATTGTTCAGCTTATTCTGGATCATGGAAAACTTCGTCCGGTAGATATCGTTGCCCAACTATCGATCTATGACCCAAAAAGTGAGTATCTTGCCAATCTCTCCTGTATCACAATACCAAAAGGTATGCATTAGGTTCGAGCATGTACTCACAGGCGCTGCATAAACTGGTGACTGCTTCGTATTTAAAACCGTCTACAATCTTGTCCCATAACTCCCCACGGGACAAGCGAATCAGATATGAAGGAGAAGAGAAAGCTAAGATATCCGGTTTTCCGACGGCTAAAGAACTGCGGGAAGCTAAGGAAACGGCGGCAGCGCGTTTGAAGCGGGAAGAGGAGGAAGCCGAAAAGATTGGATTGGTCGGTACCTGTTACTTCCCCAGATACATACTTCGTGTAACTCATCCAGGTGTAGAAACGAAAGCCGAAAGAGCAATCCAGCAATCGATCAAATAAAGTGAGTCTCGCATTCATATGATAGCATGTGATACCAACCGCCTACATTGTCAGCGGAAAGCAGTGGATGAGGAAGTTTTCGTTGACGTGAGTCTAAGGTTGCTTTTCCGTGCACATCCTAAATAAAATGTTACAGGATGAAGTGTACTTCAGAGTGAACTTCGACAAGTTTAACATCCATATACGCAACAAGGTAACCCGAATTACTCTCATGCCGGTACTGTTATCTCATTCTTAAAACCTAGATCATTGAATTAGCCGTAAAGGAACGTTTCAATAGTAGCGCTGCGTTGGTCATGCGAGCTGCTCTGAAGGCAACAGAAGCGAAACAAGTCAGTTCGGCGAGTGTGCGTTCAGGTACGTTCTTCTCTGTCCCTACGTGTCTGCATTACATCCATGTAACGTATTTCTAGACCCCACATCCATTGCAGGGATCTCAATGCATGTTGACGATGCCGATGACCTTGCGTCGGGGCTTGTTACATCTTCGAAAAAAGCTCCTGTTGCATCACTGGTCAAAAATTATCTGGGCCTATTGTCCTCGGCAGATAACCCTACCCCGAGCGGTCAAGCGGCTGCCTTCGTATCCCTTTCAGACAACAAGGTTCATGTCGAATTCGATGTAGTTAATAAAAGGTTGAGAAGACGTGTATTAGAAGCTGTAACGAGAGAACGACACGGCGATGACGGTGTACGAATTTTGCGACTGTTGTTGGATACCGGCAAGATGGATGAGAAACAGGTTTGTTTTATCATAAAATTTTATAAATTGTGAGTATCAATGCTTTGCAGGTTTCGAAGGTGGCAATGATGGCGAATAAAGACGCTCGACCACTGCTATCTGCACTTTCGACGGATTCTTTGATCTCAATTCAAGAAGTGCCAAAGAGTGCTGACCGTAATCCAACTAGAACATTCTATCTGTGGTTTGCACCTTGGTTTTTGTTCCAGTGTTTTCCCTCACGATATCGACCCTTTTCTACAGGTTTGTGGATCTACCGAAAGCATATTCTGTTTTACTTGGAAGCCTCTACAAAACTCTGTATAATATCAGTATGAGGCGCCACGCAGAGCAAGAAGAGTCGAACGTGAAAGCGGTACTCGAGAAGTGTGAAAGGAGCGATGTATCGCAGGATGAAACCTTGCTATCGAGGTTAGAACGAGAGATATTAAAGGATTGGGAGAAGAAGAGAGAAAAACTGATGGTGCTGGAAATGCGAGTTGAGGAGGCTGTCTTTATCCTTCGAGACCTTGATTCAAGCGGGACAATTGATGATCTTTGACTATTAGACTGCTCTGAGCTGATTACCCACATCTCTACTTGAGTTTTTCAGCCATGTGAGGATAAACGTACAACCTTGGGTTATTCGCTGCCACTACGCAGCGAGGTGTATGATTGATACTATCAGCATTCCACCAGCATCGTGGCTATTGTATAGGATCCCATAGCCAAACCCGCAGCCTTTTTAGTAAGATTCTATCTAAAGCTTTACACTCCAACAGGGCATTGAAATTGCTGTTACCACTACACGACAATAATTTACTGTCGTCAAATGTCTGCTGCTGACTCTGCTCGGATTTACGCCGATTTACAACAAGACATCCCTTGTCACCCTGGCCCTGACTGGACGCGCTTTGTCTGCATATCAGACACGCATTCTGAATTGTTCGATGTTCCTCCAGGAGACGTCTTGCTACATGCGGGAGATTTGAGCAGCTGGGGATCTTTTCCTCAACTGAAGGTGACGCTAGATTGGCTCGGGTCACTAGAACATCCCGTCAAAATGTAAGTGCAGAAGTTGATACTATAGTTTTTCTAACGCATGCGTTAGAATAATTGCAGGAAATCATGATGTAATGAGTGGAAATATACTCCCCTATCCTTGCGTCTGATGTTCATTTGTTCATTTAGCTAAGTCTTGATGAGGCATGGGGAGGAGCTTCGGATTTTGGTCTTCGCGTAGAGGTATGGCCCAGGATATCTCCATGAGATGATAAGCAGCAAATCTTATATGATTACACGATTAGGACGTCTTGAATGCACGGTCATATATTCGTAGCCAAGTCATGAAGGATGCTGGCATACATTACCTAGAGCACGAGTCGTTTTGTTTTACAACTTCGGTGGGACGAGAGTGGAAAGTATATGGTTCTCCGGTGAGTAAGCATCATAGGGTCTCTGGACACTACACGACACCTCAAACATTCAAAGGCTGCACCAACATATGTTCAAGGTTCTTTTCAGTACTCTAACTCAGAAGAAGGAAACGGTATGGGTCACATTACTTATGTGCAAGATGTAACCGAAAGTTCAACTTGAAAATCTGTAGCCATTTACAGCCGCATACCATCCGATATTGATATACTTATTACCCATACTCCTCCTTATATGACGCTGGACAGAACGAGGAAAGGCAAGCATGCAGGGTGTGACATACTCTCAGCGAAACTAGAGGAGTTGCGGAAGTGCAGATTGCATGTGTTTGGGCATATTCATGAGGCATATGGAGCTTCAGCGAAATGCGATGATTCTTCGAGAGAGATCAAAAGGGTGTCGGTGAACGCAGCGGTAGCTCGAAGCGAAACTGCGATAGTCGTTGATTTGCGAAATTGAATGAAACGTAGTCCACAATATGAAAGGTTCTGGCTGGTCCCGAGAAAATGCAGAAGGTTCCAACATTCAGAACTGAGAATATTCGAGCGAACAATGGTTTAGTATACATAAGACAAACAATATGGAAAGAAATAACCCCTACAATCTAAGCTGTTGCTTTACCCTTCTTAGCAATTTTAATCCCCAACTTATTCTTTAGGTCAGCCCTTGGTTTCTTTGCTAACTGTACCCCAGATGATTTGGAGTTTAGAAGCGATCGAGTATTTTCTGACAGCAAACTGTGCAAGTCCGGTTCGACATCGTCTGCCTTCCGTTTGACAGTGACCATCTTTGCTGGCTCATCCGACGTTTCTGAATCTGGAGAGCCTCCGAGAGGTGCAGGCATGGTAACTTTCGAAAACACCTCTCTGACCAGCTTCTCGTCCTCCTCTTCCAGACGTTTCCGCTCTCTATCCTCTTCAGTCTCAATCTCCTCCGCACCTAACGTTACAACAAGATCAACAGATTGCCCCACCCTCTCATTCCGTGCGTTCCGCGCTCTAATATCCTGCAGAGCATCTAAAATATCCATCTCACGCTTTGAATCAACAGTACGATTCTCGAGTGCCTTCATCGGGTTGTTTTCTTCCTCTTCCAAGCGAGCTAGCCGATCGACCTCTTCGACTTCCTTTTCATCTCTCCATGGTTCGAAGTTTCGGGATGCGCCGTGCTCAGCAGCGTAATCGGTGTTCTTGGGATCGGTTTTAAAGGTAATTTCAGCAGAGCAAAGTGTACTACTTGCACTTTAGTAGGAGTGAAATGTGAGACTTACGATACGCACCATTTAATGTAGAATCGGAATATCTTGATGCCATAATAATCTTCGCCTTCGACGGTCTCCTTTCTTGCGTTGAACTTCTTTCCCTTGTAAACATATTCTCCACATGTATTGCAACGCCTAAATTGAATTAAATTATGTCCAATGTGAAAGATAATAGCGACTGACATTGAGAACGGAGCCATGAGACGCACGACCTGCTGCGAGTTCTTTGGCTGCTTTCGCCGGGGAATGAGGGAGGGGTCGAAATCGGGGGGGAAATATTTATTGAGTACTAAAAAGATAAAGTAAGATCCCTGTCTGCCATATAGACTAAGCATTCCTCTTACCTTTTCGTTCAGACATAGCGGCTTAGATTAAGTTACTATACAGCAATGTGGTGGTTCAGGACAAGAGCTATTGGCTGCCACCCGGCGGTACCGACGGATTGAGTCTCCGATTGCCTCGACGCGTTCAAGAAATTTCCCGCCACTAACGCGCTTGCTCCTTACCACATTCTTGCCTGTGTGCCGCCGCTGTTTCTTGGGCTGTTGTAATACAAAATGTCGCAGGTCCAATTGAACAAGTCGCTGTTTAGTAATCGAGTCAAGACAATCTATGATAACTGGAATGTGGGCTCTCTTTCTACCCGTGCTTCGGTGCAGTTGGCTGAAACAAAAGTATTGGTCATCTAGGAAGCAACTCAGAACGATGAGTGTGGAGCAGTAGCAGATGCGGATGCCTTATTTCTGTTAGCTGGAGATCCAGCGGGAGAGGACGAACCGATGCGCAAGGGTACTGCATTTCAGGTGTGTGCATTGGAGTTGCTTCATGTTTCCACTGTCGCCTTACGTAGCCCTTTGCGCAGACATGGCTACTTGGTTACGAATTTCCTTCGACTTTTATATTGTTCCAAAAAGATAAAGTGTCTATTCTATGTTCCGCCAACAAAGGTAAAGGCCTCCGTTCCGATGGCGCTTGATTGTTTGTGCATGACATCAACCGTTTACAGCAAAACTATTGCAACAAGTAAAAGATTCGGCTATCGTACCCATAGAAATCCTTGCCCAAGCAAAAGCAAAAGAACCTCCGAGCGATGCATTTCCTAAATTTGTTCAACTATATACATCCTGCAAGCGAGTCGGCACTCTCGTAAAGGAATCACCTTCAGGGAAACTCGTCGCTGATTGGGAGAAAGCGGTCGGTGATGCAGAGAACAAGCCTGAGCTTGTGGATTTGGCCCCTGTCCTGTCTATTGTAATGGCAGTGAAAGACGAGGAAGAGCTGGTATGCACGACCCTGTCTCCCCATAGTCTCTCCTTAAAGTATTATCCGCCAACAGAAATGGACACGGATAGCAGCCAACCTGACATCTACGTTACTTCAGCATCATATCGCGGTAAAGCTAGAGATGATATTGGACAGAGAAGCGGTGATTACACACGAGCAGTTCGCCGCTCAAATCGAAGCACGGCTAGGAACCGAGGGTACCAATGGTGGCAGTGGCAAAGGCCCAGATATGAAGTTGTGGGGAAAAGGTAGAGGATTGAATGAGGTGAGCTTCTCCTGTTGTCACATATATCACGAAGCCTCAGCATTATACATATAGGTCGAGTGGTTGTCGGCAGAATTTTGTTACTCCCCTATTATTCAGTCACGGTCTACGAAGCAGGGATACGACTTGAAATCTACTGCAGTGTCTTCTTCAGATGCAATCGCCCATAAAGGTGTTTTTATAATAGCTGTCGGTATGCGTTATAAGAGCTACTGTGTCAATATGGGTCGGAGTATCATCGTTGACCCCTCAAAGGTATGTAATTATTTTACATATACATTTCCAGTTATATCTTGCTCATATAAAATGCCAGGAACAAGAAGCCATTTACAATCTCCTTGTATCGCTGCAAAATGATTTACTCGCGCAGATGAAGGACGGTGTAATGGCCCGAGACGTTTATCAATATGCCCTGGCACAAGTAAAGGAGAAAAAGCCCGAGTTGGAGAAAAATTTCGTGAAAAATGTGGGATTCGGGGTGAGTAAAACTAACTTGCATGCCAGTGTATTTGTTGCTTGACATTTTTAGATGGGAGTGGAATTCCGAGATTCAGCATACTTATTGTCACCAAAGAACTCACGTCGGCTGAAGCCAGATATGATCTTCAACTTAGCCATCGGGTTTTCTGATCTCGAAGACGAGAGTGGCAAGAAGTGAGCAATCAGTTGGTGGCTCAGTCTAGAGGCTAATACATTTCTAGATATGCTCTTCATCTTGTCGATACAGTGAGAGTCGGCCAGGACAAAGCCTCACTACTCACGGATGGAGTCAAATCTCCCAAGGACACGCTTTTCTTCTTAAATCTTGACAACGACGAAGAAGACGTCAAGCCTTCCAAAGCCCCTAAAAAGCCACCGGTGAAGCCGATCACTAATGGCTCACCTGTGAAGAACAAGACGGTTGGTGGCAAAGTTTTACGGAATAAAACACGCAGTGCCGCTCAGGAAGAGGTACTAATGACAACTGCAGCAAAAATCAAGGAGCATCAAGTGGAACTTCATGCACACTTGCAGTCCGAAGGTATAGCAAAATATTCAGAGGAAGGCGGCGGAAGCAGCGGTAAGGAAGGGAAAGGGTGGAAGCGCTTTCAAAGCTATAAGGGTGAAGCAGCGCTACCGAAAGAGATTGATAATTTGCGGGTCAGTTTCTTCTCGCGAATTTGGTACAAGTCCACCCACTAAATCTTAATCCAACAGATCTTTGTTGATCGTAAAGCGCAGACCATCATACTGCCGGTACACGGCTTTGCAGTACCATTCCATATTAGTACCATCAAGAATGCCAGCAAAAGTGACGAAGGTGACTTCACCTACCTTCGGATAAATTTCCAAACACCCGGTCAGCTTGCTGGAAAAAAAGAAGATACAGTCAGTATATCTATTGCTGACCTTGGACGAGTCGGTTAATGCAAAATTATATTTTTCCAGCCGTTTGAAGATCCTGACGCTACATTTATTCGCTCCGTGACTTACCGTTCGCCAGATGGGCACCGTTTTGATACTGTGTGCAAACAAATAACTGACTTGAAGAAGGAAGTGAACAAACGAGAGCAACAGAAGAAAGAGATGGCGGACGTCATTGAGCAAGATGTGTTGGTAGAGATCAAAGGCCGAAGACCACACAAATTACCAGAAGTCTTCGTTCGGCCTGCATTAGATGGTAAGCGGCTGCCGGGAGAAGTAGAGATACATCAGAATGGCCTGCGATATCAATCTCCTATGGGTTCGCAGAAGATCGGTCAGTTTATTCTATCCTGTTAACGTTTTCATTTCGGTGTAACCGGCTCTCCCCCTCACAGATGTACTCTTCAGCAACGTCAAACATCTCTTCTTCCAGCCTTGTGATCGTGAACTATTGGTGATTGTTCACGTTCACTTAAAAGCTCCTATCATGATTGGCAAGAAAAAAGCCCATGTAACTATGTTTGACCTCGACATGCTAGGGGACCCTTTTTGAACGGTTTTGTTTCAGGACATACAATTTTTGCGCGAGGCCTCTGATGTTCAATTTGATGAGACTGGTAACCGAAAACGCAAACATCGTTATGGTGATGAGGACGAAATCGAGATGGAACAACAAGAAAGAAGGAGGAGGCAAATGCTAAACAAAGAATTCAAACTCTTTGCGGAGAAGGTAGCTGAAGCTGCATCAACCTCGGTAGGAAAAATGTTTACTCTCTACTCTTTACCGGCTTCATGTTGTTCTGCAGACTGGAGACGCACTGGAAGTTGATATACCATTTCGAGAACTCTCGTTCGAAGGTGTACCATTCCGCACTAATGTTCGTCTTCAACCGACTACGGAGTGCCTCGTCCATTTGGTGGATCCTCCGTTCCTAGTGGTTACTTTGAATGATATCGAAATAGCTTCGTTGGAGCGTGTGCAGTTCACCCTCAAACAGTTCGATCTCGTCCTTATCTTCAAGGACTTTACAAAACCTCCTCTGCACATCAACTCTATACCTAGCGCTCAGCTCGATGATGTTAAGAATTGGCTAGAGTGCGTATTTATTCTCTGAGACGATACAAGTTGTCCGTGTTCATTTCTTGATAAACTAGTTCCGTCGATATTCCGCTCAGCGAGGGACCCGTCAATTTGAATTGGGGACCCATTATGAAAACGATCAACGAAAGTCCATATGATTTCTTCCAGCAGGGCGGCTGGAGTTTCCTTGGAGGTGGAGGGAACGAGGTTAGATATTCGATTCATTTTTATTTGATAGCCCTAAACTGGAAATTTTGGGCAGAGTGATGCAGATGAAGGCTCGGACAGCACGTCGGAATTCGAAGCTGACTCAGATGAAATGATATCAGAGCAAAGTAGTGACGAAGAGAGCGCATACGATGGATCTGACGCAAGCGCAGACTCTGGCAGTGGATCCGACTTTGATGATGAGAGTGATGATGGTAAGAATATTCCGTGTTCATTGACTCCTTTGGCGATACTGATTTTGGCATTAGGTGACGATTGGGATGAACTCGAAAGAAAGGCGGCTAAATGTAAGTACAGTAATTAACCGCCTCAAGCATGACGTCTGATTTTATGCCGATTTTGCAGCTGACCTAAAGCGTGTGGAGGGCAAAAAACCGCAGGACTCTGACGACTCTGACGACGATCGACCAAAGAAAAAGGCTCCTGCAAAATCCTCTGGTAAATCTGCAAAAACAGCGAAGACTAATGGGAAGGGCAAACGGTGATTGAGGGGTAATGTGTATCATATTTCTAGTTTGCAATATTTACTATTTCCGTCCTCTTTTTCTTCCTGTGTATTATTGCTAGTATTCCGTTTGTTTATCTACATACAGCCTATTGCAACTTGAGTTTACGTCCCTCTTGCTTGCCTTCTTGGGCATTCAACCTTGCTTCCCTCCACATGTAGGCGCCCGCTATGGCAGCTCCAGGCCCAAACGCCCCAGTTGCAGTGACATGCCATACGAGCAGTACGATGAGCTGCTTGAGGTTATCGGCAAACCAGAAAGTGGCCAATACGCTCGACATCCCGCCGAATATGAGGTCCCATTGGATGAAATCACGAACACCCTGCTCAAAGTTGGCAGTTTCAGGAGAAAGCGGGACTAAGGAAGGTATATAAAGGGCTTTAAGGAGTTCGTGATTTTCGATAATTGGCCAATGCGTGTAGATATGGATAACGGCTGATGAGACGAATATAAGGATATAAGTGGCCTGGACGATTTGGTATCCTGACTGCGTCAAGCGAGATGGAGAGCGGACCAGACGGTGCATGAAGATGGCGAGTTGCATGATCAGCGGGAAGCCTTGCCAGATAGCTGTGACTATCGGATCCTCCATGACAAACATACAAGCGGATGGTATGATGAAGCCGACAATGAAACTAAAGAGCAAAGCTTCTGCGTTTCCCTGGTTGATCTTTGAGCTACCAGCGCCAGTGTTTCTATGACGAGTGGCCGCTCCAGTAAATATAAACGCTAGCCAGTAAACTGGCATCACGATAGCCATACTCGCTATTTGATAGAGAACACCGAATGCAACTGGGAAGCGAAGAGCGATAGGAGGCTCGTCACGAGACGCTTCAAGGTATGGAACGAGAGCAATGATAGCTAAACCAGTCATGAGATCACCGACGAAGGGGCGGAAGGAGGGAATCATGAAGCCATGGAAGAACGTGACTAGTCCGCAAAGTAGATGGTCAACATCAACGAAACCGGTGTATAGCAATCGGTAAGGTGAAGAGTTTGCGTCGATGGCAGCATGGCAGAGGGTTTGCGATGTTTGCATTGCACCAGAAGAAGCGAAGTTGCTGAAAACCGTGCGGATTGCTGCATAACTGATGGCAGGGAATATAACAAGAGGTAGGAGCTTGCCTACAACCCGATCCACATGCGTTAGATAAGGAGGGTCAGTAAAAGAAAAAGATGTCGGCGCACGAGTCACTACGTCAAAAACTTTCATGCTTAGATCCTTTTCAGTAATGTTAGAAGATTTTCATGGCTGCGCCTTAGAAGCGCTGTCTTATACGCAGAATAAGCTGTGTCAGTACTATGAACAAAGTCATAAGGAGCTGTCGTTGAGAAGATGATCGAAATTGAAACACGCACTTCAAAGCTAGGTCGAGTTCGTTGCAGTCTTAAATAGTTCCTTGGAATACGTGAGCCTTAGTATGAAATATAGTACTAAGCTAAGACTTAGTTTGCACCCGTATTCGGCGTCGCGGACAATCAAATAACAGAACGCCGAGGCCATTTCCACGCTTGCCACGGCGTTCGGCTTGCGCACGCACTTCAGACTTGCCCCGGTTCCAATCACAAGGCAATTAGCTGTAGAAGCAAGTAATAGGTTATTCGAACGACAAGCCATGGGATCTATCGCGGGGGAACAAGAATTAGGACCAGATTACCAAACCATATTCGATCCTTCGACATGCGTTCGTAGAGGCTTGTGTCCGGTCACACAGATTCGAAACAAGGGCGATCCATTCGAAAGTCATTCGCTCTATTTCGAACAGCACGGTAATGGACCAGAGAAAATTGTTTTCATTATGGGGTAGGAGGGTTAATTCGTATAGACAAGAGCACGGTACCAACGTCTGCACAGGCTCAATAGCAGCTCATTCACCTGGGCGCCTCAAATTGATCATTTTGGACGTATGTCAAAGTACTCAGCTTTGGTCTTTGACAACAGGGGTGTTGGCCATAGTGGATCTCCGAGAGGCCCATACACGTTCGTACCCATCGACTGCCGGTTTCCGTAAAACTAATAATTGTACGCGAGATCAGAACAAGTGGTATGGCCGAAGATGTCGTCACTCTTTTGGACTATGTAGGCTGGAAAGACGAACATAGCTTGCACGTAGTTGGTGTGTCTCTCGGTGGTATGATTGCACAAGGTAATCAAATTGACTTGTAGCTTTGGGGATTTTATGACTCAGTGCGACTCATCTATGGCGGTTTTCCATCATTATAGAACTTGCTACTCGCATACCAAAGAGAATTGCATCCCTCTCTTTAATTGTAACCACAGCGGGTGGAAAGCCTTGGACCAATTTGCCTCCGGTTAGTCTGCTTCACTTTTACTTAGATATGCCAGATTAACTGGGAATCAGTGGAAAGGAGTCTCATCACTCGCAAGGTTATTTAATATGGTCTGTGAACTAATTTGGTTACTCATTAATGACTAGACTCCTCGCTACTACGGAACCTTCCGTCAAAATACCCATAATCCTCGATATGTTATTCCCTTCATACTGGTTAGAGGAGAAGGCGGGGAATGACCCGTCAGGCCGGACTAACAGAGAAGTCCAAAGCGAGGTAAGGTTTTTATTTATTTCGCGAGATAATCCCATCAATGATATCCTCGCTTTTTTATAGACGTATACCAGAAGAATTGAACTTACGCGGCCTCAGACTCCTATTGGTGCTCTTTCACAAATGTCGGCAGGCCTCACACACTATGTCAGCAGCGAGCGCTTGCGCACAATCGCATCGTCGATTCCAAAGGTGCTTATACTTACTGGCGATGAGGATCACCTTGTGGATCCGCGCAATAGCATTCACTTGAAAAGCCATATGCCCTGGGCTGAATATATACGATGGGACAGGACTGGACATGGTATAGCTTCCCAATGGAAAGCGAAATTCAACGGTTTACTAGAAAGAGTATTCGATGAAGGAAGGGACATAGTAACAAAGAGGTCAAATCTCCTGCCTGAATAAATTTATAGAGCCTCTGTACTCTGATCTCACTGTGGTTGCTAGGCCAGCAAGGAATTATGTTGTATGGTTGCATATGTAGAGCTGGCGTTTTGACTATCACTGTCGTCCTCTTCAAACATAGCATATAGTCAACAACTTTACGACGAGAAGCCTGCACAGACAGTGGCAAGCTGAAAGCCAGGTAATAGTAATAAGTGGCAGTTACATCACACCAGGCACACAACGGTCAGTATTATGATAGCACAGTCGACTTGGGCCCATAACGTCATTTACATTATGCAGACCTCCCCGTCAGTAAGGTAAGGTAGACATCACGTGGCTGTTTGTAGAATTGCAACGCTCACCCGTTAGTCCAGAATGGAATACCTGCTAATCTCTTCAACTATGCTGCCCCAGCGTCCGCCATTCCAAGATCTCATTTCCTCCCACTGATCCTCATCAAAGAGAACGCTGAAGCTCTTCATCCATGCAGCTACGAGGACATCTGCATGGGAGAACGTATCTCCCATAAACCATTTACCATCGCTCTTTGAATACCACCCATCGATGATCCCAAAGGCCACCTTTATGTTTTTCCAGTCCTCATCTCGCTTTGGGCCTACCGGCGAAAAATCCTCCCACTTGGTACCAAGTGTAGCCTCAGCTTTCTTCCTAAGATACTCCTCGGTCCTGGGATACAGCTTAGGGGTAGCCATGACAGCCATTACCGGGAAGACAGGGCCTAGGGTGTTCATGAGAGCAGAATCAAAGGCACTGATGAGGGCTGTAGTGCCGGGGGGGAAGACAGCGGG
Organism: Serpula lacrymans var. lacrymans S7.9; assembly: GCF_000218685.1. Taxonomy (NCBI): domain Eukaryota; kingdom Fungi; phylum Basidiomycota; class Agaricomycetes; order Boletales; family Serpulaceae; genus Serpula; species Serpula lacrymans. Next base: position 892,936 of record NW_006763300.1, read on the forward strand.
TTTGGACGGATACGTTTCATCGAGGTATTCTGCGATGGAGAAAGAGTCGGAGACAATGGCACCTGTAGAAGGGTCCTGGATAGTAGGGAGAGTGTAGAAATCACTTCCGTCAGGTTTGCGTCCGCTAGGTTTGGCGCCGATGGCCTTCATCCGCTCTTCGATATCGGGTGCTTCAATCCAGACAGATTTGAAGGCCAAACCTTTGTAGGCAAGTATGTACCTACAACGACGAACGCGTGGGTCAGACGTGTTCACTGGATAGAAATGACGAGTATAAGTGCGCTACTCGCCTTGCTTTGAACATGTTGCCAGAAAAAGCTTTTCCGGGCACTTGAGCTGGAATATCGTATAGTATAATTGGTTGAGACATGTGTAGAGCCTGAGGATATGAAGTGAGTGTTGATCTCTAATGAAGTGTCTGTTGATTAGTCTGGTCCGAAGTCAGGCTGTTTCCCTAGTAACCGCACTGTATAACTGCTAGAGCAATCATGATGTGATAAGATATGTGATAAGATAAGATAGCATTGCCTACCGTGCACCCCCGCCGGGCAAAACTCTTTACTGGTGATTTTGATTGGGTGATGCTACAGTGAATAGTTTTCCAATGTTCAGCATTTACAATATTGAGAGGGTGTGTCAGATGTTGCACCATTTAGCAGCATTCACATCATCCTGCACACAGAGTCCATTGGAGTGAAGAACAGTTGTCATTAGTGTAATTTTTGTAGCTTCAAATTGGTATTCATCATTTTCTAGGGTGTTCACATACATTGTGAACTACTTTGATGTGCCATCTGACATCTATTGCATAGAACATTTCCCTGTTAATGTGCAGAGTGGCATGTTCAGAGATGTTGGGTGGGTGCTTTGAAGTGTGCTCAACCACAAAAAGAGCATCACAAAAGAAGAGAAAAAATCGGCATGAGGAAGGTGTGTGATGAAGTGATGAATCAGACTGACAACCAGTAAAACACCTCACCTAAGACAATTATAATATGGAAACCTGGATCCTGTGGGTCCAGGAACAACCACTGAGTACTATTGTTGGACAAATGGGCTTGCACCCGTTTTTGTGAGGAGTGAAATTGCTCACCAGTGAGTGGAGCTAGAGTCTTTGGAAGACCACCAATAGTTGTTATTTTGAGTTCTCTAGGTCCCTGTGTAGCAATAAAAGTGTGAGTCAGGCATCTTGTTGCAGTGGAATGAAACCAAAACGACAAGGTAGATTTTGGAGCAGTCTTGCAACTACTTGTCACACTTGGTCATGCACAGCACCTTCAACAGAAGCAAGCAGAGCTTGTCGGCAATATTCAGCCAAATACATGCCAAATTTTAATAATTATGTTATAAAATCCTCTTTCTTATAAAAAAAATAAAAAAATAAAATTTAATCATATGAATTAATACAAAATATAACAAGTTCAGATGCAGTTGTGGGTGCAAGTTTTCAACCAAAGTGCAGAGCTACTGGGCTTCAATGACTGCTTATTTGGGTCATAAAGTCACAATTTCTCCTTGTCCTTCTATCTGCAGGTGCCTCAAGGCTTTCATCAACTTGGTAAGCACCTGTGAGGAATCGATTTTTCTTATCGCATTCCCGTCATGTCGTGGTTAGCAGACTCGATCCCTGTCACTCCTCTTGCTCTTGGACTAGAGATTACAGCAGGTGTTTTATTACTTTTATCCTTTTTCTTCTTATTCTCTATTCACACTCACGTCCTATCGTACCTACAACGAAGGAGACTTGGTAGACCCTCGAGAAGATATCCAAATGACATAGCAACGATCCAGTGCTATGTCTGGGAATACTTCGGAGGAATATTGATAAGCGAAGAAGGTTGTGAGTCAGCACTTTTTCTTCTCATGGGCTTACTGATACAGCCAATTGTATATCCCTTACCAATTCATTTTCTCATACGATTAGTAAATACGATAGATCGGACCACCTTCTCCTTTTTTCTTATTGGTTAGCTAGCTGGTCAGACCACTTTCTCAGTTATTCCCTTTCTCGGTCTGACCATCGCTGTTCACTATATAAAGAAGTACATACTCGATGTATTGTTCTCTAGTTCAATATTAGTTTGGATTTGCGCTTATACCGATACTCTTCATCCTCATACCCTGATTCACCGCCTTCCAGCAAGGACTTGACCAGGCATTGAGCTTTGTTATATAGCTTCGTATTTGTTGCCTGACAGCACCTGGCATGGTAAGGCTTTACCTGTTGACATTTCCCAGCACACGATCTGCCCCGATTTAGCCCCTTTTGCCTCAAATTATGCACTTTTGGAAGTCAGAATCATAGTGTCAGGTCTGTTTTTATTGCTACAGGTAAGATATTCACAAAATTCTTTTACAGATAGGTTTGTTACATTCTATTCTACCTCTGACAAGCTTTTAGGGGCTTGTGCAACAGTTGTTGAGCATATAGATGTTACAATAACACAATTTTCGGACCTTTCCTTTAATTTTCATTCTCCGCTTTAACCTTTTACTATAGTTCACACTCCGTGCCATGCAGCACTTTCCTTTTCGTTCTAACTCCACCTTCTCGCGCAGCGCTGCCTTTATTCTTCTTTTAGATACAAACTCTCTCACGCAGTGGAGCTGGTCACATGGGCTGCGCCCTCTGACATCATCAGCCACTGCTTATATCAACTGTACAGTACATAGGTACAAACACTCTGTATTAGTATAGGAGACTCCTCAGCGAGTCCTCCTGTTGTATACCAACAAACTCTCTGCAGCTTAAGGGGTAACCACTCCCTCTTCACTACCTTTATAGTGTGTTCCTGTGTGCGCCAGAGTAACTAACTCTTGGTTGTTACAATAGAGGCCCAAGAGCATATAGGGTCTGGACTGCAACATCTGTCCAACAATAGTAATACATCCAGTAACCATCCAGTAACACTCCATATTGAGTATTATCACAAGCATTTTCTAGAGCTGTTGATGATGAGAACTGTAGTTAGAAAATCACACACAAAACAAACTAACACACAATCCTCCCAGATTCCACGGAACTTGTTTATGGGCTTTGCCTCCTAGAACAGTGGAGTGGTTTGGTTGTTCATGGGGTGGTATGTATAACAGTCCTTCAAAGTCAAACCCAGAGATGTATGGGTGTGGGTTTTGAGGAGGAGGGATAGTTGGAATATAGAACATAGGGGCTGTGTGGCAAGGATAGACAAGTGCTACCTTGCTAATTGTCCCACAAGGTAGGTTTGAAAATGATGAGGTGACAAGGTTATGAAGTTCCCAGTGATGAAAAGCTCCTGATGCACAGACTGGGTGGCTCAGAAGGACTCGCATATCTAGGGATAGAACGCTGAATGTCTGTGTGAGATCATGTCAAGAGTGAAGTACGACAATGGAATCAAGTCAACTACCATAGGACGAAGGTCAAACTCATGTTGTCGAGGGAGGATGCCCGTATAAAAGGGTATGG
>NW_006763300.1:899446-918139 GCF_000218685.1 Serpula lacrymans var. lacrymans S7.9
TATAAAGGTAGTGGTTACCCTTAGGATAGGACCGAGTTAGTTGTGGGTAAACAACAGGAGGATTTGCTGAGGAGTCTCCTTGATTTATTAGGGTATATATACAGGTTGTTTGTACAAGTGTACTATACAGTTGATGGAGGCAGTGGCTGATGATGTCATGGGGCACAGCCCGTGTGACCAGCCCCACTGCATGAGAGACTTGTAGCTAAAATAAGGAAAAAGGCAGCATAGCATGAGAAGGTGTGTTACGCACGAAGTGCTTAACAAAGTCTGAGGGTTCGTTGAGGTTTGTAAAGAGACTTATCCGAAGACAAGTTCGAGAACGTGGTTCTGAGTGGAGGTTTTCCAACGGGAGTTGGTCTTCTTCTGAGTAGAAGTCTGATCTTAGGAGTCTAGCTTTGTAAGCGTAAACTGCATAGAATCGTATTGGAGAATACTACTGCTGTTACATGGTATTTATAATGGAGAGGAATCGGTGATAGGAGTTAGGTCCTATCTAGGGCAGGTCCGTCTGTTGAGGACTAAGTACTATAATAGGTACTGTAAATGCGAGAGGAACAGAAGTGTACGTGAAGGAAATGAGTCATCGGTCCGATGGTATAACCGATGAGTAAAAAGAAATGAGTAGTCCTTAAATGTCCAATAGAGATCATAACAGAGACTCCTCAGCGAGTCCTCCTGTTATTTACCCACAACAAATTTGCTCCTACCTAGGGAAGTTTATCCACTCCTTCCCTCACCCCTTTTTGCTTGTTGTAGTTGTGCACCAGAGTATAAAAAACTTTGGCTGCTACAACAGGTATTGAACCACAATCACATATAGAAATAATGTCAGACAACCAAGAAGCAATTACACTCACTAAAAACAATGATATATAGCACCTATCATATCCATGCCACAGGCCATGGTTTCCAGACTTCCAAAAAGTCAGAGATTCTGTCAGAACCATGACCTTCGGAGTATCAGAGCTTGGAGTGTGGAGATCAGGTGGGGAGTGGAACAGAGTATGAGGTTGCGAGTTGACTTAGCTCGTGCGCTAGGCCCTTCTGTGGATCTTGATCCCTAATTCAATGAAGTGAACAGGTGAGAGTAGAGGATGAAAGGTGGAGTGGAGTAAAGGTCCTTTGGAGAAGGACCGGATGTTACAACCAAAGTTTGAATACTCTGGTGCACACAGTGACAAGCAAGTGGAAAGATGGAGGAGTAGGTAAACCACTTTTGATAGGACCGAGTTAGTTGTGGTTATACAACAGGAGGACTTGCTGAGGATCTATTGGGGTTTATATACTAATACAGGGTGTTTGTACTTATGTACTATACGGTTGATGAAGGCAGTGGCTGTTAATGTCATAGGGCACAGCCCAGGCTTAAGGGATATCCACAAATTTGGCTACACAACATTTGCAAAGATAATTGGCACTGGCAAACTAGAACCCCATCAAAAAAGCAAGCAAATAGGTAGGATACATATGATGATGAGTCTAGTTCTCTGAGCTTTCCACACAGATCATGGGCACAGATGGTAAGTAGTGAACAGCTTATGTCAGTTTTGATGAGCAACAGGCTCACTCTTCCAATTGAAATTTGTATTACAAAATATCACACTTTGAGGCTTATCAATGCCAAATGAAGGCCATGCAAAATAGGGCTGCTTTGTGCTCACTTTGACAGCACAATGAGCTTGTGTTTGTATTACCTATATCTGCATGACAGTTTTCACCTGGTCTACTAATGTACATGGACTATATAGTAGATATAAGTAGTGAAATAGCCCCTGAATGACACTGGTATTAGCTCTACGTATTTTAAACCCTTGGTTGATGAAGCTTAAATGGGGAAACTTTTGGCCTTTCCTTCAGGACTTCAGCGCTTGCGAACGAGATTATCGAGGGCAGCTGACCTCTCGAAGCAGTAATTCTAAGTGTGTGTGTGAAGGTCTTCTCGTCAGGCTTACGGCTCACCGGGCCGATAGATACATAAATACTGGTTGGCGATTCCTCCCTTCTTGCGTTCTCACTGTACACAATGTCTTATACTCTGGAGCAAATTGCTGATCACAAAACCACAGCGTGAGTACAATCTTTTGATACTGCACTGTGAAACTTATATCAGTATCTAGTTCATGTTGGGTCATCATCAGAAACAAAGTATATGATGTGACTGGTTTCTTGTTCGTGAGTTGTACACGGAATTTCATTCAGCTTCTAGAATTTTATCAAGGTTTTGTTAGGACCATCCTGGAGGTGCTCAGGTAATACTAAGGTACGGTGGACGCGATGCAACGGCGGCTTACGAGCCTGTTCACCCCTCCGATGCCCTTGACAAGAACCTTCCACCAGAGGCCCACCTCGGAAACCTTTCTGACAGCGCCGTACAAGAGCTAAAGGAAGCGAAACAGAACGTGACCAAGACAAGGGAAGAGCTGCGAGTAGAGGAGGCGAGGAATAACAAGCCACCACTGAGCAGAATGATAAACGTCCAAGATATTGAAGTACGCATTGACCAGGACGGAGTCAGAAGGATGAGTGGCCATTAATTCGCATTTTCTCCAGGACGTTGCAAAATCAATCTTGCCATACAAAGCATATGCCTACTATGCTTCCGCTGCTGACGATGAAATCAGTGCGCATAGTATCCATTTCTTCGTTAATTTCACTCTCACGCCGAGTCTCCACAGCTCACATCGAAAATGCAAGAGGTTTTGGTAGATTCTTCTTCCACCCGCGAGTAATGCGTCCTGTATCAGGATGTAATACTTCAACTACCATGCTAGGCTACAAATCATCAATACCCGTGTACATTAGTGGTGCTGCCCTCGCAAGGTTAGGTCACCCAGAGGGAGAAGCAAACTTGACGCGTGGTGCCTATAAAACTGGGATCATCCAGATGATATCCACCAACGCCTCTCTTTCTTATGGCCAGATTGCTGCTGCCCGCGGTTCACCAGATCAACCCATATTTTTCCAGATTTACAAACACAAGAACGACGAGACTGCCGCGAAGCGAATAAGAGAAGTAGAGTCGTTGGGATACAAGGCTATCTTTTTAACTGTCGACGCCCTTATTCCGGCCAATCGGGAACTTGACCATAGGTCACCGCATTACCTTGAAGACTTCGAAAACCAGGGTCGCAGTGCTAAGCGAACTGAGGATGCTGAAGAAGGTGATGTGGACATCCTCGGCACAGCCGGTGGACTGATCATCAATAACGATGTTGACATGACATGGGAAAGAGTAAGATTTGACTTTCTAAAGAATGTACGTATGTTGATCTTCATTTCACTCTACTCAGACGATACCCTGGATTAGAAGTGTAACGAAGTTGCCTATTGTGATCAAAGGTTAATTCCTTGTATCTTGTACAAATTTCCAGTGGTGTTAACATTTGACTCTCACATCAAGGTATTCAGTGTGTTGCGGTTTGTGTATTTAGTTTTTGATATCGCAACGTCACTTATCAATTTAACTTGTAGGATGCCGTTTTGGCTTGTGAAGCCGGTGTGGAGGGTATTGTGATTTCTAACCATGGCGGTAAGGCTCTCGTTTACGTAGAACAAGTTAGAATGACTTGAAATTTTTTACTAGGCCGGCAGCTAGAATAGTAAGTAGCGTACAATGGCTTCCTTCCGGTTGACTCACAGACAACCGCTAGTGCACTTCCACCCATAGAAGTCCTCTACAAAATACGGAAAGAACGTCCAGATGTCTTCGACAAGACAGAAGGTGAGTTATTGCCTTTCACTACAATGAGCAGATTGCTTGACAGAGTGTATCAGTATATATCGACGGTGCGATACGCCGTGGAACAGGTCCGTACTTTTGCTTCTACGTGTAAGGTTAGTTGTTAACTTTTGATAAAGATGTACTAAAGGCACTTTGTTTGGGGGCCACCGCGGTCGGACTTGGAAGGGCGTTCCTCTATGCACAGAGTGTAGGCATATAGCTTCTTACTTGATGTCGTTCCCTGATTTAAGTGGGTCTATTATAGGCGTACGGAGAGGCGGGTGTGGTCAAGATGGTCCGAATCTTGCAGCGCGAGATCAGGTTTGGTATGGAGTCTCTCGGTGTACGGACGGTGAAGCAACTTGTCCCGGAAATGGTATGGTCCCTTCTACAACTTGAAGATGCTCGTAGAGTATTCATACATGATTTCACCAGGTGGAGCGTGTCGATTGGCAGCCTGTCAGTGCCAAGCTTTGAAGAGTTGTTGCAGCGTCCAGTAAAATTGCAACACTTCCCAAGCAAATCTATATCAATTTATGTATATCACTTATCATCTTCTGCGGCACCATTTATTGAGATATGTATGTCTGGCTGTATTATATAGCGCCAGTGTTATCGAGCTATGAATCGAAGGAAATGCTTGAATACTACTGCCAATATACCTGCTGTAGACGTCGTGGAAGGCAGTTGTTGTGAGATGAGACTAGCCAAATGTTTCATGTTAGATAGACATAATGTTAACATTATTTGCATCGGTGGTTAAAGGAAGTGATTGATTTATGTTGAAAACCGATGCCACAGCAGGGGGAAGGCAGTGGCCATCGAGGCAATTTACATTGATTCTCAAGGAACGCTTGTTCATTTCCACGTCGACGCTGACAATCTAGTAAACAGGTCATGCCCGATATCGAAGTTGGGTTCGCAGTGGTATATCATATGTAAGGATACATACCGAACTCACGATAACAAAGCGATGTAGCTCAAGCTCGACAAGACCTATATATAGATAGGCGTTTGAGAGAAGTGGCATGGCAAGATAACACGATCAGGGAGGGAAAGCAAAGCGGTAGAAGAGGGTTTGTGAATCTGTGGCCACTAGGGTAAGGAGACGGCCTACTGCTCAGCAGAAGGTGCAGAGAAAGACGGGCTCGAGTGGCAGCACGTCTACCGAAATAAAGCCACTGATGAGGGGAGGCCATGTAAAAATTGATAGTGGAAACAACAAAGTGCAATTACAGGCGAGTGAAGGACAACGGTGAAAATAAAGGGTGTTGCGGGGCAAGTCTACGTCAATGCCAGTCGTAGAATAAACCAGCCAGGGATTTCATCCGGCAACGATATCGATGAAATGCTTCAGTGCCATCTACGGTGCGTTGGAAAAAATAACGAGGAGGTTCATAGGGAGCGGTGAATAAAATAGGATTTACGGTGGGGGTGAGGGAGACGGACAGAGTTCGAATTTAGAGTGGCAAGTGAGCCGCTTTGTTTTGTTTTGGCGGATTGCGATACCAGGTGGACGGAGAACGAAATCAAGCATTATTCCACCTTCGCTTGCCTCCACTGAGGGACACTTGCTGCTGGTTTAGTGGACTGTATGTTGTAAAGAACGAGTCCATCAGAGCTTCAGCACAGCTATAACCTCAAAATACCATACGGAACTTCTGTGGCCACAAACATGGGATTTCTGGCGACCAAGTTGCTACGGACTTCTGTTGCCTTGCTTTCACTTCACTTTCCTGACCATCACGACGTCTTTCGTCTTTGGGGCACCATCATCAGTCGAATTAATTTAAATAAAAGCTCACGATATTCTATGGCCTGACGTCGACACGCTGCGTCACTTGGCGTCTGGAGACGGCAGTCTTTACAAGCATCGGCCAAAAAATTTTGACGATGGCTCCACAATATCAACGTTGTCACCGGCGTATAACATACGGTCGTGATGTCTGCTCTGCTTGTATATTCACGCACGCAAGACTGGGATTTTCACGTTCTCTGACCTTGTCCTGGTGGGCGACACGTCTCAATGGGACATGTAACTCATGGGCGATAACACATTTGCTGCAGTCGACGGTGCTTGAGGTGAGTAATTTCATCTCATGTTTTCATGTGCCTTGATTCTTGGGATAATTGGTTGGATTACATTGCATTACACGATGGTGTACAGGATGCTTTGAAGATCTTCGTTCATTGCCTTTGTTGAGGGGGACATTATTGACAGTTGGACCCTGTTCTTGAATTCAAACTGTTGATATATTTTCTTTTCGTATGTTGAGGGGCTTGATGAATAGTTGCGTTGAGTTGTATTCAATGGAATTTACATCGATGGTGAAAGGACTTGCCTCGTTCTTGCGCCATTCAGTGACGTGTGATGTGACATCACGCTGTGTCACACACGATCGCTGTTACGCTACGCGCGTTTTAGCGCCCTTATCTATGTGGTGCAGAGTTGGACTCGAGAAATAATATGTGATGAGCGGGCAAACGTTTGGAAGCCCATGCGAGGTGCATTCAAAACAGAAAATGCTTACAGACTGTCAGGAGGTCCTTGGTGGTACCCTTGGTACGACGTGTGGATGTACGAGGTCTTGGTGCAAATGTGACCAGATCGCCTTGGTTCCACTTGTTACCGGCGCACTTCCATAGCGCTATGAGGAGGATATGAATGAGAATCCAATGCTGACTTCTCTGTTGAATAGATACGTGCTCGCAGCACCACTGTTCGCATGATCTCGACGTCCAAGACATTGAAGCATGCCCGTTCTTCTTATGGAGAAAACCGGAGCCATTCTCATGTCTCACATCGAAGTCATTCGTCCAATGGAAGCTTATGCACACATCTACTCAAACTGCAGAATGTCACAGCTGTTTGGCTATCGTAGGTTCGTTAGATCATCAAAGACACAAGAAGAGGCGCGACCCTCGTTTACTTCCGTGGAGGCAAAATATTTGTTTGGTTGACATTTTATGGCCGATCAAACGCATATACAGAAAATGCCCAGGTAATCGAAAGTTGCCTTTCTTCGTAGAGGTGGCGGAATGTAAGGCTCTAGGTCGGCGACTCCTCAGCATTGTCGTGCCCTCAAAATTTGCGCTGCCGTCAGACTAGTCAACGTTAAATAATGGCCGCCCTCGATTCATATTACTCGCCGTCTCCTTTTTTCACTCCACCAACGACCAAAAAAATGCGTCTACCATCATATCGCCAGTCCCATTTGCTTCGCTACCACCCATATCCACGGGTGACTCCCAGCCGCCAGGCTATAGTGGTGATTTTGTGTCTCGTTGTATACTCTGGTGGGTTTTTTACTTACTGACACGTGGCGGGCAGAATGCGATGGACGAAGGGCTAAATAATTACGAGGATTTCGACGATAATCCACCAAATTTTTGCCTCGTACGTTCTTTCGCCTTTAGCATAGTTGGGCACAGCTAATCGACGAACAGCCGGTTTTATATGGATACGACGAGCTCGAGGTGGCCTTGAGATTAGAGGCAGCGCTCGGAGTTATGAACGAGGGCGCCATTCCACGTCGCCGCATCACGCATCTTATTCTAGTACGTTACTCTACCTTTTACGAGTATTTCTTCCACGTAGCTCGCCGCTGATGAAATTTTCACAAGGATCTTGCCTTTCTTCTTCAAAGACAGCGTTTTTTGCGCCAGACACGCAGGTTCATGGAGGTCCTTGGCTCCCATGCATCTAGCTGAACGACATGGAACCGGAATGATCTGAGTCGGTGGTTGGAACAAACATCCTATTGTATATAATATGGTTCAAGTTCGTATAATCGTATATGTTTTCTCTTAGTGCTCGGTTGACCTGCTAAACCAACGACGGTTTGCGCAAGAGGGTCTCTCATCGCCTATATGTTACGCATGTCCACATTCCTTGAGCGGATGGTAGACCGAAGTTAATCGAGATCAAAACACCGATTGAAGAGGCTCAAAGTTGCAAATTCGATATAGTGAATGCTCCCAAGTGTGTTTCATTCGTTCAAGGTCCAATGTGATCAAGTCATCGATACCCTCAGCATGCCGTGACCCCAATACCGATACAAGGAACCGAAGCAGTGTAACGATGAGATAGGATCAAACGGTACAAATGGAAGTTCAGCAAAAACACAGGCAGGGATAGTTATCGACGATTCCCTGGCGAGCCCAAGGCTGCAAACTCAACGCAGGGAGCGCGCCGTATGCATAGTATGGTTGATAGTATTATTACTCAAGGAAGACGAAAGCCACTAGCTCATACACAGAAAGGTTCAGCACAAAAAATAACAGACAGGCATAGTGATATCCCCAGAGAGCCCAACACTGGAAACTTAACGCAGGAAGCGCGCTGTATGAGTGCACAGCAAATTAGTATCATTATTGCTCAAGAATCACGAAAGCCGGAAAACGATTCAATGGACGTGTTATTTCGTTGGTTCGGAAAAGTATAACGCAGTCCCTTTGATAACTGTGCCTACTACATGATCAGACAAATGTGTCTAATTATTATTTATGCATTTATGCAGTTACTCTCAGCTTGACAAATAATACTGCGTTTTAACGAGCGTATCTCTAGAAGCGCTTGGATAGAAAGTCCTATAAGAATTCCCTGTAACTGTTGGTAATCACAAAATTAAATCAATCCTGTCTTCTTCTTCTTCTCTTCACGTTAAACATAGCGAATATTTGAAAGGGGTTTTCAAGGGCGCAATCACCTGGGTGTAGATTTGTGATAAGGGAATGCAAAACATTATGAAGGCACGAAAATACAAAGGCGTCACTCCCACGTTCCCTACTGGCAGATAAGCGCTTTTGCAAGTATATTTCGAAGTGTACTGCTGAATTTACGGAGTTCCGCAGAGTCGTCAGTGGGCTGGAACCTAGCAAGGTCGGTAGCATTATCCGCTCTCGTCTTTTGTACCTCGGAGTTGGACACGATAGTTGCTATAAGGTGGCTAGAAGTCGATGTTAAAAGCGTTGTAAGGGCTGAGAAAGGTTTCTTTGTTCGTCATTGTCACAATTCGGGCGCCTGACTTTGTGACCTCTATGCGTGCCAGTGCTAGGATTCAATGAAAAGGCTAGAACACCATCGGAGGGGCTTTGGTCTCTATATTTGAACCATCTGTGCGCCACAGAGCCATTCCATTCTTGTTCTATCTCTGGTGTCTCCATCCTTTGATCCTCGGAGCTGGAACTCCGAAATGGATTGTTCAGCCACAGATGTCTTCCACACACCTCTTGCAAAATCACATGCAAAGTAGTCAAGGCTCCCCCAACAAAGGCGAAAGTTGAAGTGAAGGCTGGTGAAAGGAGCATAGAAATCGAGTATGTGAGGTGGTGAAATCCAGAACGGGGGTTAATCGATTGTCCATGTCCGTGAGTAACTCAAGGATGAGCTTGCGCGTCGACTCCAGATTCTGGAGGACGTTTTTGCTTGCTAACCATCCATGGGATCTGGTGAGCAGAAATGAGTGAAGTGATGGAACCCGAGGATAAAGATATGCGGGGCAGCATAGACGGTACTGGGTAAATGGCGATCATCTATAAATGTATCATATTTCAAAGTATCACATCTTGAATGCTGTGAGAACTGCTGCTATCTTCTCGGACCCGTATAGCGTATTCTGCGACAAAGGCGATTTTAGATAAAATGTATGATGTCCAACTTACTTGCAGAATGGTTTTTGATCAAAAGCTGAAGGGATTTGGACAAGTGTATGGCTTCTAGTCCACACTCCCCGACTACGTTGGTACGCTGACTTGGACGGCTCGTGCTGGAGTGTGTGTCAAAAAGGCCAGCCACATGTCCAGTGTCAATGTGCTGGGGCCTAGCAAGGATGGTACCATTACCCATTCTCGCCTTTCGCGCCTCGGAGTTGGACACGATAGTTGCTGTAAGGTGGCTAGAAGAGCGTTGTAGGGGCTGAGAAAGGTTTCTTTGTTCGCTGTTGTCACAATCTGAGTGCCTACCTTTGTGACCTTTGTGCATGCCAGTGCTGGACTCCGTCGAAAGCCTGGAACACCATCACAGGGGTTTAAGTCTCTATATTTGAACCACTTGTGTGCCACAAAAGCTTGTCCTATCTCTGGTGTCTCCATCATTTGATCCTAGGAGCTGGTACCGACGTAGTCTCTATATCCAGAAATGAACTATTCAGCCACAGATACCTTCCACACACTTTGCAAAATCACATGCAGATAGTCAAGGCTCCCTTCAAGAAAGGGGAGAGTTGAAGTCGAGACCGGGGAAAGGAGGAGCGTAAAGGGAGCTATGTGAGATGATGAAATCCAGAACGCGGGTATTCGATTTTCCATGTCCGTGGATAACGATAACTCAAGGATGAGCTTGCGCGTCCACTACAGATGCTGGAGGACGTTTTTGGCTTGATGATCATCGATGAGATCTGGTGAGCAGTCTGGCGATAAAGAAATGCTGATCAGCATATACGATGCTGGATGATTGAAGTAGACCCTCTACAGATGTCCCATTTTCTTCAATGTATCACATTTTGAATGTTGTGAGATTTGCTGTTACCTTCTCGGATTCGTGGAGCGCGTTCTGGGACAAAGGCAATTTAGATAAGATGTACGAAACCCGACTTACTTGCCGAATGGTTTTTAAATCAAATGCTGAAGGGATTTGGAGAAGTGTATCATAAATTCATGGCAACTAGTCCTCCCCGACTATGCTGGTACGCTGATTTCAAGTTGCACAGTGATGGCTCGGAGGCCAGCCACAAGCCAGTGTGTGCGCATGCGCCCACTTGAACAAACATTGAGACAACAATTGTTATGCGAGGACTCACTACTTACTTTCACTTGACTTTCACTGAGACTATCACTGACATGCTTTCGAGTTGTCTTCCAGTCTCATGTCGTGCGTAATGTATCATATTATCACCAGCCTAACTTGCTATCCAAATAACATATCACATACCGGAACTTGAAGCTTGAATATTTCACCCTGCTGTTTTTCTCGAGTTTTCCTCGTCGCACCCACGACGCCGCGGTCGTTAATATTTATACCATTTAGCTGCAGGGACACACATCGCACGCGCACTTGTGCATTTTGGAAGGTGATTTTGGTACAAGCGTCGTCTTCTTGTCCTCGTCCTCCGATCGATCCGATTTCATTTCCGGCACCGCAGGTATAGCATTCTTCAAATCCATTCTGCAGGCTCCAGCTTTCTCAAACTGAACATCCATGACACGGTGTCCCAGGTCCTTTCCTTGCTTTATGCACGTCACGCGACTCGCTTGGGTGAAGCCTGTGCCAATGATAGATCCTGGACGTGCGACACATATTCTGGATTGCGATAGTAAACCGATATGATAGCCTTCGTTCTCATTTCGGTCACCTAATGGCACAAATCCCGCGCAGACTCTCCACAAATCCATCCCCACTTCGCCATTGCAAAACCACCTCAGGCGTAGCTCAGTGCTCAGCGCTCAGCTGCGAGTACAGTTTGCCATTCGGAGCTTTTCTGGCACACGACTTCTTTGTCTGACACAATGGCTGACACGTTTCCTGGGCAAGGAACAATCTTCTTTCATATCCGCATTTTGAGTCATCGCACACGTTGCTTGCCTTTCTCAACTCTTCCTTGCATATCGATGATATCTCTAAGCTTGGCGTACGTTATCACATAGCATGACGGACCCTGCGCAATCGTCACGTCATTCAAATCCCCTGTTTTCTTTGACTTCTCCCGCTCCTTCGCGAATGCATCTCGATACTCCAATGACACTCATCTATAAGCTTTTTCAACTCTGCCTTGCCTGCTTTAGAGCACGTTTCGCTAGTGCGTTCCGAATTTCGTTCTCAGATGGGCGCAAAGGCGAACACAGCAATGACACGAGCCTAACCTTCTTTTCGTTCATCATTCTTCGAATTGTCACAGATTGTGATTGTACACGAGCGTTAGCTTGAGTGTCAAACTGGGCGACTATCAACTCGCCACCATTGACCCACCATCAGGTTAACCTCGGACTTGATACGGCCAGCCCCTAAATACTTGGCAAATCACTTCAGGTCAGGAACGGTGTACAAGGTTCATGATCTCCAAACTCTGTCTTTCTGGAATGTTGATTAAAGTCTTCCAAAGCTTCTCTTTAGAATCTTATAGTGCTTACACATGCCCGACCAAACGTCAGCTCTCAACCGCCATGACGAACCCAAAACAGCATGTATCCCGCGTATGTCGAGAAGGTCTTCATATCGGCCTTACTAGCCATTTGAGTACTATCAAGGAAGCCGTCCTCCCTCGCTATGCCCATAACCCAGCGAGCCACCCGCGCTTTACGGGCTCTCAGCTTCAGGGGTCTATTTTCTCAATATCAACTTGTTTAGTTCTTTCCCTTGGCTAGCTGACTTACGAATGCCGTCTGTGCGCTTCTGTAGGACACGTGTAGTGCGTGCATGAATGAAGGGGCATGTCCGCATTATTTTTGACAGGTGCAGAGTAGGTGCGAGATAAATGACTGATTATCGATTATCTTACTGACGTTATATTATGTTGCCAGAGCTTTCGTCGTTCACGTGTTGTACTGCGATCGATCATCGATTGGGTGTCATACTGAGAGTAACGAGTTACATTGCGGTTGTGTTATCTGCATGATTTGGTCATGGTTCTTCGATGCAATAACCGAAATAAATACTGGTAGTCCTTCAGTATGTGTACGTACACGAATACCATAATGCTAAGCTTCTTAATTTTCTCAATTTTAGACTCCAGCATTACTGCACCTCGTATCTTTCCTTCCTTTGTTCATCCTATGTATCACCTTCCCACAATCACCTTCGGGTCCCTACCTCGCCATCACTGTAATGGAAACCGCCCTCCTAAAAGGGATTTCTTACTATGGCCATCGTAGGAACAAAACGTGGGAAGCCCACGACTTGCTCATAGAGCTGCATTATTGCGATCGATCAGCTTTGCTGGGTGACCCAAGTTTTATTGCAGTTGTAGTATCGGTTCGTCGCGTGGTGACACTACGCTATGTACGTACCCGAGAACACTGCACAATCAAGCCTTCTCAGTTTTCTCACTTTGGACTCGAGCCCCTTTCGTGCACTTCGCATCTTCCATGATATCACCATCCCATCCCATCTCGTCAACAGTAACCGCTCTCCTACGAAAGGGACAAAGCATCATTAAATACGCCGCGCTATGGCACGCCTAAAAGGCGCAAGGTTTACGACTTGTTCATAGCGCGCGGCCGATCGACGAGTTAATGGCAGCTGTACTGTCCGTTCGTCATGTGGCTCCTGGTTCTTTTGATGGGCCACTACCGAAACGGAGGATGGTAGCACTTTTGTGGTGCGTGCGTGTACGTACGCGAGTATACCACTCATGCGAACTGCGGTCAGTTCCTTCTCGGTTTTAGACCCCTTCCCATTGTTGCGTTTTCATCTATTGTCTCGCCATATCCAGCTATATGCTTTCCATTTCCATCCGCATTCTTCGTATTCCATTTTTACCTTTCCATTTCGCGCGTCTTGCGCCGCCGCCATAATGAGAACGGTGAACGGGTCCCAGGATGTCTCTCCGACAGAAAAAGGGAAGGGGAGAAGGAACGACAAAGGTTATCTTTTTATCTTTTTGTTGTAGCCCGTGACAAGTCCATCCTGGTCGTGCGAGGCTTTGTTCCTTCCTCGGCAAGCTCAACAACTTCGTTCGAGCACGCTGAAGCGTGGCATGTGACCGCGCCAGACATAGCCTTACTGCAACCTCATTTTCCTAGCCAACGTCTAACCCCCTCCCCCCCCCCCCCCCCCCAAATTGAATTCGAAACCCTTCTTTGCCCCCTTTTCAGTCCCATTTCCTTCTTCTCACAAATCAACGCCCGAAAAAAACAGTGCAGGGCAAATTCGTGAAGAGAGCCGCCGAGCTTCAATCAGCGCCCATAGCCACGATGAAATCATCATCTTCACAACGATTACGATCAGAATCACGCACGTTCAAAACCAAGAACCAAGAAAAGACAACATCCCGGGGAGTTTGGACCGTTGAATACCAGTAATACATCAAACGCTCAGACCCCATCAAATTAAAACCACACACCCCCTTCAATGCCATTGTTTTGCCAAACTCATAACGGACCTGGAAAAACCGAGAGTAGGACCTGTGTGTGCCATTTCTTCGCCTCACGCAACCACAGCCAAATTTCTTGCTGTGAGCGTAGGGTTTCATAGCGTTCTCACTTTCTTCCTCCCCCCCCTTTCTCCTTCCTTCCTTCCATTCCCCGCCGAAGAGGGTGAGAACATGTGGGGTGGGGCAACTTCCCTTCGTACCGAGCCTCCCTTCTAAGTACGCTTTACCATCTCCCCCGTTTCCCCCCCGCTCACCCCTTCTCGGTGATTATCTTTATATGTATCCTCGCATCTTAACCCCCCATTGCACCGCACCCGCGCGTCTGCGCCTGGTCAGAGTCACGGTCCTCCACATCATGCAACGTTTTTCAGCTCTCATCCGCTCATTCGTCGCGCTCGCCGATGGCTGATTCTCATACCACCCACACTCCGCCATCCTCGCATCTCCCATGGATGCTTCTTTCGGAGTCGAAAATCTAAACATTCTAAAATCGACGGGTATAGCCCATTAGGGGGGGGAGGGCACCACATAGCCATAGGGAGTACGAATCCCCCACGCTGCGTCCCGGAACACACAGCCTTGCCTTGGCAAACGAATCTGACTCTGATGACGAGTTTCACTGATCCATATCTCGGTTTTTTTGCACAGGTTTTGGGAGGAAGGTTATATGTGGGGGACCCCGTTCACTTGGTTTTGTATCACCAAATCACAGGCAAGTGTAAAGTATCATGTGTTTCTCCAAATGCGCAAAACGCAAAACATCATTCGGCCATGGGATGACGAGGGGCGTCAACTTGAAGCTCAGAAACGCGCGCCCAAACAGAAAAAGAAAAACGACAAAAAAGCACTCGAATAGAACGACGTTTCGGATAATTACAAAAAGGGATGTTTACAAGTACTTAAGAGGATG
Source organism: Serpula lacrymans var. lacrymans S7.9 (assembly GCF_000218685.1). Taxonomy (NCBI): domain Eukaryota; kingdom Fungi; phylum Basidiomycota; class Agaricomycetes; order Boletales; family Serpulaceae; genus Serpula; species Serpula lacrymans. The sequence continues at coordinate 914,169 of NW_006763300.1, forward strand.
CGTACTATCGTAAAGACACTGATTCACATTATAAATGTATATAGATATATATATAAAACCCCCCACGTTTGATTTCCCCTCACCATTTTTGGTCTCGTTACTCTTTATCAAAACACTATGAAAGAGAGAGGACGGAAAGATGACTGGGAAATAATGAAGAAAGGAGCCAAGAGAAGAAGTTGACATTACGAAAAACACTTCAAAAAAGGCTTGAAATTTGAAAGGCTTGAAATGAATGGAGTAGAACAAAGACAGAGTGGAAATGTGCAAAAAAAGTTAAATTATGTATGCTTAGATCATAACCCCCCGCAAAACAAAAAAAATTCAACAACAACAACAGAAAAGGGTGGCAAGGCGCGATCAAGAACAAGATGAGACAGTAAGAGAATTGAGTAGTGAGAGATGACAAACGAAAAATGAGAAACTCGAGTCAGCCAAGACGAAGCAAGAAAGAAATGTGAGAGATTTGACGAGAGGGGTGCTATTGATAGGTTGATAGGTTGGATGAGGGGGTGGGATAGGCAGGAGGGGTGATGGTGATGGGATGATGGCTCGAGACCAGAAAAGAGTCACATCTGTCATCGAAACCACCCGTATGGAGAGGGGATCAAAATCGAAGCAAAAAAGCAAAAAGAGAAGAACGAAAAGGGAACGAAAAGGGGGGACTTTGAAGACTTTGAACAGACACCAGGCGAATAAACGCTCTGAAACAAAAGAATGAAAAAAAATGTACGATACCAAAAAAACGAAAAAGAAAAACGAAAATCAGAGGGACGAACGAAAACGAAAAAAAAAAAACAATGTAACAGAAATCGAGAGGAGAAAACAACTAGAAAGATCACTCGATACCTCCACCTGAATAAACGTGGAAAATCAGCCTCTACACCCACACTCTCGATCAAAACCATCAACCACATACCCAAGCATCACATCCCATCATGACATCATCATCGTCACCCCTCACTCTCCCTCGCAACGCACCTCAAACCCCACCCTCGCCAGCGCGAAAACTCAAGTGTTCCCGTCTCACCAAATCATACGGTACCAGTACTCTGCGAATCATCCCAGACACTCCAAACACCCCAGTCTAGACCTCGCCCGCAAATCAACTCGCACTCCACCCCACTCCACCCTCATATAGAACCTCGCATTTGCAAAAAGGGTCAGAGATGGTTGATGTGGGAGTGGCGCGAGGGGGTGCCAGGGGGATCGTATCGTGTAGGGGAGTCGAGACATTCGCGTTCGCGTGCGGTAAGTGGGTGGTGGTGGACGATATCTTTGGGTGGGTGTGGTGTGGTGTGGAATGACGAGTGGTGAGTGGTGAGTGGGTGGGGGAATGGAAGTTATAAACGATAGGATATGATGATGTGATGATATGACTGATTGATATGACGAATGTATGAGTGTCGAGTGTCGAGTGTAAGGGCGTCGATTTGGAGTTCGGGAGTTACAGAATAGATTCGAGAATGTCGGTGAGGGTGAGTGGTGAGTGTGGAATACCCCGACACGAAGATACGGACGAGTAGATAAGCAGGACTATAACAGTCGGAGAGTCAAAGTCGAGGGTAGGCGACGGGAGGTGACGAATGGCGAGTGACGGATGGCAGATACGAAACAGAGGGAACAAGATAGAGGAGAGAACGAGAACGAGAACGAGAGGAAAAAAGAGCACACTAGCGATACAATGTTTTGCACAAAAAATCACAATAAAATCACGTCCGTCCCATCCATCCATCCGCGTCCGTCCCAGTCCACTTGGCGTCTCCATCCGAGTTGAGTCGAGGGTAAAGCAAGTCGAGTCGAGTCGGGGAGCGATTCGGGAGGGGGAGGGTATCAAGGGGATATGGGGTATACACCTAAATAAAGAAAATACAACCCCCTCCCTTCCCCCTCTCCTCCTTGCTTGTAACGAATGACTTCAAGACAGGACGAAGACGACGTGGGGGCAGGGCATATGGGGTGGGGATGGGAGGGAGGGAGGGAGGGGGACAGAGGGCAGAGAACGGAGAACGGACCAACAGTCAGCCGCCCATTTTACGCCAGCGCCAACCCCAACGCCTTCTCCTCCCTTTCCTTCTCCTTATGCCTACTCACTTTCTCAACCCCAGCTCCAAGCGCCGTCTTTCTCGTTTCCTAAAAACAGACGCGAAACACAAAAGGAAGGGGAAAGAGAACGTCAGTCAGAAGAGTGTTTAACGATATGAGATCAGAATGAGAAATGAGAAAAGGGGGCGTCGAAAAGGCATTGTGGCCACAGATCAAAGAACCACTACCGCCAAGTGCCGATAGCGGACAACCCACAAAGCCCACAAAACCCAAAAACGCCAACGAAAAAAGCAACCAAAGAAAAACCACACACCTCCTCATCAACCTCCTCCTCTTCTTCTTCTTCTTCCTCGTCCTCCTCATCGCGCTCCCCCTCCTCCTCACTCTCGCTCTCACCCCCACTCGAGCCCGACATCGTCGTCGACATCGAGTGCGAAGTGGACGTCGAGGTGGAGGTGGAGCCTGAGTGCGAGTTCGCCTGGGACACCTCGCTCTCCCTGCTCCCCCTTCTCTCCCTTCCTCTCACTTCGTCGGCGTCAGCAGCTGCGGCGTCGTCGTTATCGCACGACGAAGCTGCCACGTCCTCGGGACCGGCATCATCCATGACACCCATCACCTCAGACACCAACGGCGCGTCCTGCCCGCCCTCGCTCACCCCACTCCCAGCACTCCCACCGCTCGCAGCACTGATCGTCCTCACCATCCCCCGCGCACGACTATGACTATGGCTATGGCTATGACCGTGTGCGTGGCCGTCACGCCGCGAGTGGGAGTGGTGTCGGCGGTGCGGGGGGAGGGTGACGGCCGTCGTGTAGTGTTCCTGCTCTTGTTCTAGCTCTTGCTCTTGTGATTTCGCATCGCCATCGACCAGGTCGTGCGACTCGCGCGGGAACTCTACCCCCGCCTCTGCCTCCGCCTTGGGCGAGGAAAGGGCGGGTGAGATGGATGCGGACGGGGTTTCTTTTTCTTGGACGGGCGACACGACCGCGATGGGGAACTCGATATCCTCGTCAACCGCCTTCACTCTCTCTCCATCCGCGGCTGGGCCCTCAGGGGTAGACGCCGCAGCCGGTTTGGAGTCATCAGAAGAGTCAGAAGAGCCAAGAGGACTAGAAGAGTCAGAAGAGCTGGGAGAGTTTGCAGCAGCAGCCGCAGCGCTCTCCCGCTCCTCCCTCTCCCTCTTCTCCTTCTCCTTCTCCCTCATCTCCCTCCTCTTCCTGACCCATCCCATGCCACTGCCGTCGTCGTCAGCGCCACCGGATGCGCCACTGCCAACGACGCCAAAGCCTACCGCGTCTCCACCATCTGCTTTAGCATCGCCATTGGCACTCACATTTGGGTTCACGTCTGCAATGGCGTTGGCATCACGCCTCTTCCTGGCATCACCTTCACTCGGCTTGACGCCAATGACATCGCCCCCCCTCTGGAGGCCCCTCCACCTGGCACTGGCGTCTCCGCCACTGGCCGCGCCGCCGCCGACGGCACCCATACCGCCATAGCCCCACTCGACAAACTCGGGCTCTGCAGGTACGTTTGCAAAGGGGTTTGCGTTGTGCTGGTTGGAGGGGTGTCGTCTGTGTCGTTTGAGGCCGTATATGCGACCGTTGAGCATGGGGACGGGGGTCTGTTGGGGGCGTGGGGAGCGGGGAGGCTGAGTCTGGGTGGATGCACGTTTGTTGGTGGTGCTCTTTTGGGAGGTGGGGGTGGAGGGGGAGGAAGGTAGTTTTGAAGAGCGGACGGGGGAGGAGGAGGCGGAGGAGGAGGAGAGGGAGGAGGAGGGGAAGGGGGCGCGGCCGCGTGGGCGGTCCGAGGCGAAGGACTGGGCAGAGTAGGTGCGTGGGAGGGGGACGCCTCACCAACGCCTGGTGGGGTCTGACGAGTTTGAATGACCAGCGGTGGAGAGCGCTGTCCGTGGACTGCCTGGA
>NW_006763300.1:918239-1018235 GCF_000218685.1 Serpula lacrymans var. lacrymans S7.9
CCCCACACCCTTGGTGGCTAGGAGATTAGGAAGACCACCGGTGGACACCGCTCCCGTGCACGCCCTCGAGGAGATGCGAAACAAGGGAAGAGGATGTCGCCTTTGGACAATTAGGACGTTGGCATTCGGGGGTCCGGTGTGGCTTGGAAGGAGACGGAAGGAGTTGTGGAAGAGGGAGAGGCGTGTCCAGTGTGTCTTTTGGGGGGAGGTTCTCTGTGCTGGAGGAGGGGGTGGAGGGGGAGTGGGAGTCGGTGGTCGAGGGCGGGGAGGGGTCGAGGGGAGTGAGGAGGGTCGACTTTGAGGGGTCGAGGGGGAGTGCGACGGGGGGAGAGGTGTAGAGGAGGGAGATGAGGGTGTCGCCGTCGTCGTCGAGGTCGTCGTCCCCGCCGTCGTCGTCGTCGTCGTCGCCATCGATGTCGCGAGGGTCAGGGAGGGGAGCAAACCTGATTCTGTGTGAGGAGGGGGGGGAGGTGGAGGAGGAGGCGTCGTCTGAGGAGGCGTTGTCGAGGAGAATGCTGGTTGGGGACATCGTTGACCTTTTCGTCTTCGTCTCGCTCGCTCACCAATAAGAGGAGAATCGGTGTATCACCTTATTATGTAACACCCTCTCCTCGGGGTCCCTCTCTTCACCCATCGTCAGATCCAGATCCCATCGGGCACTCCCACGCTGCCTTATCGATCACTCCTCCGCTCTTCGCTGCTATCACCTCGGCATATCCCGTTCAGGAACGTTTCACGTCGATCCTCACCACCGCGTCTACTCGCCAGCCTATCTAGCCCGTACCACACTCTCACATCCCTGGCACCATCTAACCGACTCCCGCCCTGACTCTCCTCTCGCGAGCTACAACTCCGCGACAGTTTGAAAAGGTGAATGAAATCATCCCATCCTTTCTCCCCCCAACTCGTTCGGTGATTTCTTTCTCATTTCGAAACACGACACTCCTCGCGCTATCGATCGTCTCCTCCCACTCCGTCACATCCAAAACCACCCACCGAAACCCATCCTTCAACTCTCAATTCTCAAGCTAAGTGAAGAACACTCAACATTCACATTGGCAGATGTGGCTTGCACGACGTGCGACAACCGACACACCAATCTGGCAACCCACTCGAACTCGAAATTAGAATCTGAGCTTGAAGCCTGAAGCTTTGACGGACGCATAGAGCGGGTGGGCTCTGTCGCTCAGCACCAAGATACGATCAGAGCACTGGCACTGGCTGAAAAGGAGTTGATGGGCTAGTTACAGGTACAGTCACAGCTGAAGCCACCTCAGGCCGGCCATGACTCGGAAGTCTCGAGTCCCTCCAACCCCAACTTCCATGTCTGCTGCAAGCCCCTCACCATCTCGGAAATGTCTGTGTCTGATCCACCCCGGGCTCATCCGCCATGATGAATGATGAATGATGGCCGATGTGGCTACGAGTACCTGGTTGTGTTATGGTTATGTTATGGTATACGGTAATGCGGGAGTAGTCACAGTCACTTTTAACGTTGATCTTGTTGTCGTCCCTATCAATCAGCGTGACTCAGTACTGACCCGCATCTCGCTCGCCGCATCTCTCTCAATGTCATCTCCGTCATCTCATCCCAATGATCGATAACGATTCACTGATCCTAGGCCTACAACCACCACAGCCCCAGCGCCCATCTGACTCATCCATGCAAAGTTCTGAATCGGGTGCTCATTCAATGACAGACCCTCAGGTCCACGTCCACGTCCACACTGACACTGTCGACATACCGCGTACAACCGGCAACACAAGTCACAACCGCCACTGCAGCTAAATCCAGCCTTTCATGATGGACATCGTCAGTGACAGCATACTCACTCACTGAATGACAGAGTGCATATGACTCAGTTACGCAGGTTCGACCCACTCACCTCGAAGCACTCGGTATCCCCAAGATCCACGGTTCTAGATCGCAAGTTCAAACCATCGCAGTTTCTCTATAGAACACCACCACCACCGTACCGCCCACACGCCATCGACAATTTCAAATACCCAAAACCTATTCGCACCAGAGCCTGAATCTCTCACGCCGTCAACCCGCTCTCTCTCTCCATCCTTCTCTACAAGTACGCGAGTGGCTGACCTTCCGTGTCGATAAGCAGCGATGCGATGGCGTATATGTATATATATAAAAGTATATGAGAAGCGCTGATAAGCAAACCTGAACTTGAATCTGCTTGATTGGTAAAAACCAAACTCGAAAAACCAACACCAAAAACCTTGTCGGTGAATCTCGCGATGGCATTTTCGGCGACGGCGTTTTCCCATGGGACCCACCCTGATCCACACACCGTATGGCATCGACTCGGGTCGGGACACGCACGTCCTCGCGTTCCCGTCCCTCCCTGCCACTACCAGCGGGGGTGTATACTCGTACCACAGCACCGTCACGGTACAGCGCTCCACACCTCAGTACTCAGCACTCAGGCTTCACTGACAATCAACGAACCCTCCAAGTCAAGTTCTCCCCAAGCCCATCCCGCAAACCGCGGGGGGTTCCTCCTTATCCCAGACCCTCATCACTCGGCTCTATCTACACTTTTTAAAAAACTCACTCAACCCGGGAGAGTAGTAGTACTCCAGAATCAAATCTGTAGTTTACTAAAGAGAGATGCATAAAGAGCTATCGGGTATGAGTAGGGTACGTACGAGTCGACTCCAATTTGAAACCATGCCTGCAGCTCCGTCGAATGCGTGCGGCTCCCTGGGCTCACCGGTACTCCATGTTGATACCAAGTTTAAACGTTTATCATCATCGCAATATCGCATTATCGCATCGTTTGATCACGGTCGGTCGGGTGCGCCACCGGAGGCTTTTCTCGATTCTTGATTATTGAGAATAGGCTGACTGATGAGTATCCACCATCATGCATTGCATCTGAATCCGCATGATACAGTACCCTCCCAAGCCAGAGAGAGAGGTCCGCCTCATTCTCACTTCCGTCGTGCTCTCCATGCTGCCGACTGAGCATGCAGAGCATGACGGGAATGACGAGAGGCTGCATGACCGCGTTGGCCGATACATACCGTAGGGTAGGCGTCAACCCTGATAACAACCTGATACCTGTCATTAATGTCTGAAAAACGAAGAGGGGAAGGCGGGAGTGGAAAAAGGAAGGAAAAGGGAAAAGGCGAAAGGCGAAAAAGAAAAGGCTGAATTAAACAACCTCGATAACGAAACGAAAACGAATAAATAGGATGTATAATCGATGGTTGGATTAGGTCAGCCAGGGAGAGTAGGAGAGTAGGATCGATAAGTAAAAACACAAAGACCGGACTCAGTGCAGAAAGATAAGCTGATTCAAACAAGCTGAATCATTCATTCATCCATTCAACCCATAAACTGAATACCCACCTGCCCGGTCAACCTGAGCCCGAACGAGCTGACGCGCTCATAGCATCGGCTTCGTCAAAGAGTCTCTCGGAGTCCCACTTCAACCTGAAAGTTCTCCTGTCATCACGATCAGCGTCATCCGATGTCGCTGGCTTGGTGGTGACAACACAGGTACGCGCGGACGTATACGTACGTTACACTCTCTATACAGCCATGATACGACGACGCGTACTTCTCAGCCGGGCCACGGTAAAACGCGAAAGAAAAAAAAACTTGGCGAGTTCTGGCGAAGTCGCGAAAATTATCTAGAGGCGGTTCCGTAAGTGTTAGAAGGTACGGGAACGTGTTTTTTTTTTTGTTTACCCGTTTTACCGCAAGGTTTTGGAGGATCGTGAACTTTAGTAGGGAGATCCAGGGTTGCGTCGGTCTGTTGCGGTTTGGCGGTTTATGAAGTTATCGTTCAAACGTTTACGTTAACGTTCAGCGGGACTCCAGGCTCTCCGAACTTGAAATTCGTACCTGACAGGCATGACCAAGCCTAAGCCTTTAGGAAGCCTCTGCTCATGAATTCAGAAAGGAATGGTGGCCCATCATGGCATGGACGTCAATGATGGAATGAAACGATGATGCGGCGGCGTCTTAGTGCTCCACGACAAATAGAGTTGGCCCGCCACGGCTATATGCAGCTGCAGCCAAGAGATCGCAGCGAGGTCACCGTCGTCGTTCGTGGTCATGAGATGCAGAGTAAGGTAAGGTTCGTAGCCCAGCCCAAGCTCAAGTCGCTCATGTCAATCCAACATCAACCGCCACTAGCACGACTGCCCGTCAATTGAAGCTCAAGCTTATTTCAAGATCCGAGTCCCCGTCCCTTCCTTGTTTGAGTATGTCCCTATGTTCTTCGTTCATTGTTACTTCACTCGGATGCCAATCCAGAATCATGTGAGCCGGCGTTGGACGACTGGCAGTGGCACCTGATCATGGCCGTCATGCATCCTTGATGAAATCAGTGTCCTGGCCTTCCGGATCCTTGCAATTCTTGCACTTGGCATGACTCAAGCTTGAGCCAACGACAAGCCATTCAATTCAATATTCAATGATCGTGCCGATCATCGACATCATGGGTCGGCCTTCCACACTCCGGCTCGCGCGGAATTCAAGAGGGAAAAGTGGCTCAAAGGGGATAGCACCCTCTATCGAAGGTATACTCCAGTGCTTGGTTGAAGGGGATACACAGACGGGAGGTACCGTGACACGGTCATGCACTGTCTACCATATCATGTGGTATCCGCAAGTGGACGTTGGGATGTTGCACTTGGTGATAGTACGATGGGCCCGGTGCACTATCCGGCTCTCTGTTTTCCGCAGTTATCAACGGGCTGAAGATCGCCGACATGGGTTGCCAGTAGGAACATGGAAAACTCTGAGCTTTCTCTCACCGACTATTCCCGCCCCCGTCTTTTTGGGACTCATTAAATAATTCACGTTCGTACCCCTCAGACCTCGCAGCACCCATCGATCCGTCGGACCACAGAGCACGGGAATCCCACTCTCGGAACGGATCTTATCTGCGTTCTGTCCCCCCCCAGGTAAAGCCTGACAAGCGCCGAATTTATAACTGAATCTGTACTTATGTTTTCGGTCTGAGAGCTGTCATGGCATCATCACAGCCTCGACAAGGCGCGCAGCATTTAAAAAAAAAGAAAAAAAAAAGACACTGACGCGTACTGATAATCAGTGTAGAACCGGCCATCATATGAACTGTCCCCAAGACGTGGCGTTTGTGCCTTTTCGAGTCGCTCCGTCGCTCGACTTGGCCGTTCCTGGCTACCTCTCGATCTCTCGATCTCTCCACTAGTCTCGAAAACTTGGAAGCTCGATGCTGCTGGGGTACACGAATGATCTATGTCATCATTTCCGCACTCCAGCATGACTTCGAACGGCGGTGGCGACTCGGAGTCCCTATCATGTACTATGGGTGTTGATAGTGGGATTCGTGGCAATGGTACGCTTGACACACCTCTACATAGCTTACTGCTTTGCCTCGCATATGCGACATACACTTCAAGGAGGAAAAGCTGCACGACGTTCGTGTTTGTGTTTCATGATCCAAGCCCAACGGGACCACGAGGACGACAGACTTTCTTACCTTCTGCAACTCTATCGCCAGTTGTTTTATTCATGGCAGCATAGCTAATACAAATACAAGTCGTCGTATGTCATTGCCCCCATTTACCCGGTACGAACGCAAATACAAATACAAATGCCATCATAGCCTCAGCATCCAACATTTACATCCTAGCATCAACTAGCTTAATCAGTCGCCTCAGTGCCATCTCGAGCTCCCCATGTTAGCCATACGCACAACAATGCGACTTCCTGACATACCCGCGCAGTATAATCGCTCACTCTCTTCCCCGTTGGTATTACCCGGAGACACCACCCACTCCAAGCCACCGCCGCCGCCGCTTGTCACGCATCGATCCAGGACTCCACGCTGTCGCACAGATTCTGTCGATATCTCATATTGGGAAATCCAAGACTCAGAAAACAAACTCTCAAAGGCGAACAGGATCCTCACTAGATCTTTTACGTCTCGCCCTCCACTCAGACAACTACAACTTCCCCCATCTCTGCGCGCTCCTAACGCCGTGTGGCACTTTTCGCAAACTATTGGTTTTCTGGTTTTACGTGCTCTATCACTGGGATGCGCGTGGTGTACGAGCTTCTTCAACATAAGCACGACCTCGTCACTGTCGTTTCGACCGAAAGTGGCATGAGGGTCGCTGCTACTCATAGAAACTCATAGAAAGACTACGCGATGAGTCTTTATCACCGTCATGCGCCGTGGTATCCGAGCTTCTTCAACATAAACACGACTCATTCCCGTCGTGCCGACGACATTTGCCGGAGGTCCATCGCCCCCGAGCCGTCACTCATCGAGAGGTCGGGGGGCTCACTTCAGGAGTGCCTATTCGCTTTTGGGAACGGAGCCTGCACAACCTGGGATCGTGCACACCTCGGATATCACATCCCTTTACGCATCTTGCTCGGAAAAAAGAAAAAGAAAAAAAAAGAGCTCGAGAGTTGGAGCACGGTCATAATAAAGTTGCTTGTGTTGATCATGCCATGATACCATGATTGCGCGAGTCGTTCACCGTGAGCGGCACTTTGTGAACTTTTGAACTTTGAAGCTTGAAGACGGGCGGGTCAGCTCCATTTTCATAAGAGGCAGTCTTGTTGCGTCATGGACGTCGTCGGAACATGCTATCGAAAATGAAAACCAAAAGTGAAGAAAAAAAAAAAAAAAAAAAAAAAAAAAAAAAAAAAAAAAGAGGCAAAATCAGAGCATTTTCCGTCCGCAGACTCAATTATGCAGAACTTGGGGACAAACGGATCTCGTCCCGAGAGTCTTGGATGTCAACCGCATCCAACACGGCACATGACACAACCAGAATCCCCATTCTCGGACGAATATCGTTTCGCCTCGATTGCGTGCAATGTCCCTCTATTCACACCCTGATCAAACGCGAACCTTCCAAACATTCTCCTCAACCTTGAGATCAACTACTGTTCTGGTTGTCGGTCGGTTTGCTACTGTTGTGAGATAGTGCTGAGATGCCATCGTCCAAATCCCATTTATTAGATACTTTTATAGTACAGCAATAAAGTCCAATTTCTACATTATTTAGTAAAAGACCTTGCCGACTTGACTCGGGGCGAAAGCAGCACCGTTGAAGATGTCATCCTTAGAAACGCCGTTCACCTCAAGGGCTAAACCGCCTCTACCTCATTCTGAGACCCCTCCCTAGCTGCCGTGCGGATGCCCGAGTCGAGCATGATCTCTGGGGTGTCGTCCTTCTCCGTGACCTGTTTCAAAAACATACCCACCCATTAAAATCTCCCTCTGCGTCCATAGAGCCCTGAAACACGGGGGAGGGGGGAGAACGTACCGTACTCGATGCACCGGCGGTGGACACGCTCGTATCTCCGTTGACGGTTATGTTGAAAACAGGCGTCTGGACCACGCTAGCGTGAAACTTGGAGGTTTCACCTTGAGTATTGTTGAGCCACGTTCGACCGCTTTCTCGAGAATTTAGCCTATCGACGCAATCATGACAGATCAGCGCCCCAGTTCGTCGTGATAGTCATCAAACTATGGTACTCACATGGCAACTAAAACAAACACAGATTAAGTAGAATTCTCGGTTAGAAGGCTGTGAGTAACTCGAGGGGAAAAACCGACGTACGCAAGGTGTTGGTATAAAGTTTACTCTTGCATAGATGAAACGGCATCCTAATTGGGTAGTTTTAGTACACAGCTGCAGCAGACGGAGAAACGAAGCTGAGGCTTTACCAGTAAAGATCGGTCGCTGCGCATAGATACGCAATGAGCATTCCGAGCTGCACAAATGTAACGAGGATACCGCGGTTCACCAGAAAGATGAACAGGGTTTTAATCCGAGAAGAGCCACTCCTACAGAGAGGGGTAGATGCATAAATAACTAGGGGCAGTCGCGATAAATAGATCGCTATACCTACCTCCTTACACCGGTACGAGCCGGAGAGAGTATGTGGCATAATGCGATTGTCGTAATCAAATCAGCTACCACCGCACAACCTTCCTCGGCACCAACAGCAACCTGCAGCACGTCAACAGACGAGTCCAAATAATTTTCACATCTGGCTCTCACCTGTACTGGTGTACTCGAAAAACGTTGCGTTGTCCATATCACTAACCAAACAGCCCTGACTTGATAGTGAAGGTCATAAGGATGTATACGGGGTGGGGGTATGATATAACTCACGAGTGCCGGAAGCTCAACGATACAAAAATACACCGTCACAACCGTGTCCCAGTCGTATAACTCTGAAAATGCGCACCTAAACCAAACACTGCAAAAAAGGCCTGGCAACAATCGGATATTCAGTATATCTTTTCCCGACGAATAAAAAGGGTGGGGTACGGACCACAACAGCAGGAACTAGCCAAACCGCACTATACCTCGGCAACACAAGCGATTGCTTGTATACTAGGCGTATTTGAGCTAAACAACGTGAAATTCAGTGAATTGAATACTTACTCTTATAGAGCCGAGTAGCAAAATATAATTGCGTCCTGGGAAAGGTGCCAGTGAGATGGCGAGGAGCGTTTCAGAAGTGGAAGACGTACACACAAGTGACAAATGCTGTCACAAACGTTTCAACACACCAGGACCTACAATACGCAAGGATTTTTCCGCACGTAAGTTTCTTGGCGTCCCATGCAGTATTGAATTATACTTGCGTTGGAATTCGGGCGAACGCCATTACATTTCCAAAATTCACGAGCTTGCGGAAGCGACCGTCTGATAAAGGCAAAGGAGCGAAAAAATAATAAAAACGCACGAAATAGAAATACATTGTTTCTCCGATTAGCACGCTGCCTGCTGGATCGAGAATTCTGGGATGAAAGGCAGTTAAGAATATAATCACGCAAATGCCCCAAGTCAAAGTACGACGAACAGGAGTAAAATCACCTGAGTTTCCAGAACAATATGTTTGGTTCAGTGTTAGCGTATTATGATCACGAAGGGAGAGCGCAACGCTTACTAGTGCCTTGATAGTCCAAGGATCACGGCTGTTATTCGTGAAATATATGTAGCCTTGCACGATAGAGATCCCAACGAGGCTAGATGTTAGGAGACGGTGAGCGGAGGCCTTCAGAATAACATTCCGATCAAAAAACGAACGCTGTCGAGAAGATAAAACCTGATGGACCCATCAGAATCAGATAAAATATCACGCCTCGAGAACGACCACTCACCCCAATACATGGCCCCAAAGAACAGTGGTACATTGAAGCCGTTCATCGTGATCTCAGTCCTCGCGCGTTCAACTTGGGTGTGCAAAGCAAGCAAAATGTCCGAGTCGACCGGCCAGAACTACTTCACTGGGTCGAGTATAATAGTTATCTGGAAGAAAGATTAAGTCGACCTCGCTATTAGAAGAAAGGAGATATAGGGTAATAGTTGACCCCAAGCTCAGCGGACCTACTAGTTTGGATTCTGCAATTTAATACAAATGCAGTATGTATATATTGTACTTGCTGCATCATAAGAAGGAGCATGGTTGACATGTCGTTGACAAGGAACAAATGCCACACTCAGGATTTCGACCCGAAGTCTAAGGTTTTCAAGTTTGGCAGGGTCGAAAACGCTAAGCGGCTCTTTGGAAAGCCGAAATGTCAGTTGGTGCCGTAGGGTTCAATAGTGTTCAAACGTAACATATAAGCTTCACGATTTACATGTAAGTACCAATCAAACATGGAAATTGTACTCTCCCGATCGGCAGCCATTGCACTGACAGTCTGCCCGTGAATCGGACATTTTTGTATACCTCCAGCCTCTGAGTCTAAATTCGTGATAGGTTACCAGTGGCTCGCTCTTGGATAATACCACAGCCTGCAGTCTGAGTACTAGGCTGTGTAAAATAGCACGATGCATGGCAGTTCAGCGGCGCGATAACAGTAGCCGAGTCTTGGAGAAATCTAGTCATGTCGTTGCATTGAATGGTTGTCAACCATGTCTTCGCAGTCTAATGGATTAACTTTATCTTGTGCCTATGCACCAAGCAAAAAAAATAGTCAGCTAATCGATATCGTCGTCCAGTAACGTCACATTTACCAATTCCAATGAAGATGCGCTTCTGACAACAGCGTGAGGGGAAGGAGGATAGTTGGGTGCGGTAATATCGAGAACAGGGATATCATCAAATCGTGAATCGTCAATTCGGGGGCGGGTATTGGCATTGTTCGCGCGACTATGGTGCCGAATTTCTCGTGAATTAAGCCTTCACCCCACGTGAGTATAAACATCAGTCAATGGCGATTGTGCTCACATGGCAACTAGGGATATTCATAGCGAGGTCAGATGAGCATCGGATAAGCCGATACGACAAACGCACGAAGAGTATTAGCGTATAGCTTGCTTTTGCATAAGTGGAAGGGCATCCTGTGAGATGCTCTGTGGTTTGCATGTTTTGTGTGGAAGTTAAGCGTTAGGCTCACCAATAAAGATAACTTCGCGCGCCCAGATACGCTACGAGAACGCCTACCTGAAAGATCGTGACAATGATGCCCCTATTCATGACAAAAAAGAAGAGGTTTCTCAAACGCGAGCTTCTCCTGTTAAAAAAATGGTCATGGGCCGCCCGATAAATACGCGCGATAAACTTACTGTACGACACCAGTACGACTTGGCGAGAGGATGTATGACAAAGTTGTGGTTACAAGAATATCTGACAGTACCGCAGAACCATCTTCTAAAATAACTATAACCTGGGGTGAATCGATTAATGAAAAGTGATGTATCTTGAGGCTTTCTTGCTTGCACACCTGCATGGTAGTACTCGCAAACTGAGACGTCGGCCAGACAGACATGAAGTAAGTCTCCGCTGCAAAGAAGAATGAGAATTTTGATCTGCACAGAGGGAACGCGTTTTTCTTACACAAACCACCCACTGACACACAACGTCTCTCATTAGCAAGCTCGCGAAAACAGTAATTGACGATGCATACTTAACCCGGCCACGGCAAAAAAACTCTGCACATATATGAGAAAATAGCAGACTAACCCGGTAGTTGAGAACATACCACAGCTACAGGTAAAAATCTGCCGTATCCTGGAAGTATTGCGCATGTCCTATTTACTGGGGTGGGGATCAGAAAATGAACCATACCATAGCAGCTAGAAAACAGGCACTTATGTAGATCCTGCTGGCAAAATAAAGCTGCGTCCTAAGAATAAAAGGCTCATTTCGGTAAGGAAGTCTATGTTCGAGCTAAAAACTTACATGCAGGTAATCAAAGTTGATAAGGCCTTCTCGGCCCACCACGATCTACGTTGATCGAAGGTTATACGATAGAGCATGAAACACCAAAAGGCTTACATCGGGACTTCGAAGAAAACATCAACGTTTGCAAAATTCACAACCTGCCATAGGATGCGTCATTTTTGCGAGTTAACGACATAGTTGGATGGGAACGAACAAAGTAGTGAAATATGGCCTGCCCCATCAAGACTGTCGATGCGACATCGAGTATACTGTTGACAGATATTCTCATAAAGGCATCCTATCAAAGAGTTCGCTACATACAGTAGGACAGTCACCTGACGTCAAACGCATGAGTTCATGGGCTGAAAAGTAGCCAACATTGCTTACCAACAACCTCAACGACCACCTATCTGAATTCCGCGAGAAATACATGTAGGCCTGTACAACAGTGGCCCCAACTAAACTGGATACCCCGGGTTTCAATAACAGTGCAATTGGTATAAGACCACACGTACCTTGTCGCCAAGACAAATCCTAACACAGAGAATCGCTCTAGCTACAACGTGATTGAAGAGTGGTGAACAGCTTACCCCAATAAAGAGGCCCATAGAAAACCTCCACACTCCAAGTAGCTGGCGACGGGGGTGGATATGAGGGAGTACTTAGAGAAGTATCACTTGAGTAGAATTCTGACATAGGGATTGAATCGACTTCCCCAGACTTTTGATACTGGACATGGGATCGAAAGACCTGGATGACTAAGGTAAGCCAATCATTCTATCCGGCATTGTTATTCGCGTACTGTTATAACATGCAATACTACCAAATACTGTGTGTTTGAAATTCGAATTACATGCCTAACCTGGAAATCAATGTAATAGGACTAAAAAAAGAACCCACATAATAACACACAAACGCCTGCATGTTCTCACAGAAGCGGCGCCATTCGTGAATTAATGGTCACGACCACTGCACGAATGTATACGACGGCGGAGGTAGGGCCATCATGTGTGAAGGATGTTCTGTCTAGGTTGATGACACAGTGAAGTCAGCATTCGTGACGAAGAGGGTGATATGCTACATACCAGGCTTATTTGGGCTAGGAAATTGGCGCCCACGATAAATACATGCGGCTCCGGAGTCCCGATAAAAAATATCTAAGTGATGTTGAGGTGATCTACTACATCTAACCTCACCATCATATAACTTAGGTAATTCCATATCCACGAATCTTCTTTGAATAGGCCTCGGGGTTAGTCCTCTATCCTGAAAGCGATGAAGATACAGGAACAATATAAATCCCGATGGATAGAACTCAGCATCAAATTTTAATCAGGCGGCCTACGAGTCCCCTGTCAGAAGGCAATTTTAATTTCAGCAAACACACTCACTCACTGTGAGTCCATCAAGATCCTGCTTTTATGAAGATATTTACTAGCTTACACACAATATCACCCGCTTCAAGGGTCAGGCAAGTACACTTGTCTCCGCAAGTTACTCTACTGATAGGGCATCTAACGTGTTAGATAATCCCTGCGTCGGTGTTGATAAAGGTTGAATCCAAGAATAGAATGACCACATAGAGCCTAAGTCAGCTGAGTAGGTGAGAAGATCATCTGTAAGTATATTCATGGGCTGGTCCCACTTGGTGTCGGATAATATTGGGTGTGAGATCATTGACACAAACCACGACAACTACATCTACCTTCAAGTTCATTCATGTGCTTCAGCTACATCTCCCCTGTCCCTTGCCCCACCAGCTCTCGAGGGAATGGAGCTTGGCATACCAACCTGTAGCGCATGCTTAAGGTCCCTCGCTGTCCCAACTGAAGATGTAGCCTCGACCATACCAGTAACGGTAGAATTACTGTCTATGGTAGCCCCATCATCTTGCTTTGCCTTTGTAAGCAGCTGCTTAACTGCCCAGTCAATGTAACCTGTCTTGTTTGTTTCCCATGGGCGCTTGCTGTGATCAGGAATGGGGAGCTTCGAAAGAATTGTTGACGATGGATCTAGCGTTGGCAATGATGAGACGGAGTTAAACATCATTTCTAAATGATCAGGAATGGCTGCCAGTTCTCGACATTGTGGTGATTGTAAGAAAGCTATGCGGTTGGTGTAAGTTTGAGATCGGCGCAGCTTAGAAGATGACCTTCGCACTGCTCGTTGATATAGACGATTGAGACGACGTTGCTATGGTGTCTCACGTCAGATGAGTGATCTTTAGTGGCATAAAACGGACACCTACAGTATCAATTTTCCTCCTCAAGTCTTCAAGTTCAGCCAATAACTCTGTTTCCCTCTCAGGTGGATACTCCAAGTTATTTCCCTTCTGGTGAGGAACGACGATAGGCAGGCTCGCTGGGATGGCAAATATATTTCGTAATGACCACAGTTCGAAGAAATCGAAGGCGATGTCGGCGTGAGATTCCAGGAGCGTCTGGAATGCAACTAGACCTTGTTCCACTTCCTGCGTGCTATCCCAGTCCTCTTCTACCGCAGCAGCGCGTTCGTCGGCCCAGCGTTGCAGGAATTCTTCCATGCCATTGACGGCGAGGGTAATCGCATCATTCGCGTGATTTATTATATCGTCCAAGAGGAGCTGCGGCGAGAAGTTCAAAATCTCAGGTAGTAGCACTGACGGAACGGTAGCGGCTTGCATGTTGATTGCCATGAAAGGCTGAGCGAAGTCACGGTCGCGACGCGACTCTTACGCTACAATATTTGTTTCACGTGACCCAATCCTACTAAGTCCTTAAGCAGAGTTTGAAACAACAAGTTCACCGGGCCCGATATCACAATTAATTGCCTACGTATTTAATCCTTGTCCTCTCAACCGAAGGAGAGCGAAATGTCATACAAGTCAATGACTCGCAGATTGCAATGATATATCAAACATATTCTTCCCATCGGTATCCCATCGCTGAAATAATCGTTCTAGCACTTTCAATGACCTTCGCCTTGGCATTGCGCTTGACTTCCGCCCCAGGTATCATACCATGGGCAATGTCAAAGGAGAAAGGCTGAATAGCCTTAACAATATGGCTGATAGCAGCAGGGGATAAAGGAATCTACGCTCGCCAGCGTAAGAGCATATCACCATGAAAAGCAGAAAGCAAGACTCACCATATTCGGATAACTCCATAAAAACCCAAACGACACTGTGCCTTCCTGACGGTCGACGTCGTATAAAGCAGACTGGGCAAAAGGTATCTTAGTATGTGTTTCATGAGGTCGGTTCAGTACCACGTACAGGGGCGACTTGGATGCTATCCGCCACAAATAAGCGGTTCTCCCAATGTAGAACCATGCTACCTGGGAAGTGCCCCCCGACCTTGATCGCCGTCACACCTGGCAGAACCTCCTTTACGGGAGTATCGACAAATCGACGTACACAGCGTGTGTCAGAGCGTGCGAGCCATTCTTCATCGTCAGACGCCAGGTAAACAGGGGCATCGTTGAATGCTCGAGACCATGTTAGATGAGTAGTATAAAAATGGGGATGGGAAATGACGATTGCATCAATTCCACCCAACTCGTTGATCTAGCAGACTTCATCGTTTGGGTTAGCGTCCCTAGTAAATCGAAAAGCCCCACCTTTTCGACAGTTTCATGGTCTATGTAAGCTACATCGTCCCAAAGGACATTACCATGCTGTGTCTTGATCAAAAACGCCCGCTGGCCAATGCCAAGCTTGGATACCGTATTAATTGTCCAAATGCGTGGCTCGTCAATGTAAGGCTGAGTTATCTCGTTCTTATGCTTCTGGCTTCTACGCGCATCGGAAAGACGCGTGAACGACTGCCCAGTAGGTGGAACATATTGTCGTGGGTCCTACAGCCAACAATTCGTCTGAATAAAAGCGATACATCTCTCGTGAGAATGAGTAAACTCACGTCACATATATGGCAGCTCTTTAGTCCAGCGGTAACATCGAACTGCGTGCCACAGGTAACACAAACGAGTAACTCGTCTTCGTAATCAAACGACATTGTAGTACGAGAAACTTGAAATCCAACTTGAAGAGTTGCTAGTGCGCCACACTGGCAGCATGGTGATGTTTCCCCTATTTAAAGATAGACCTTTATATTTAAGTCATGTGGTCAATTGTCCCATGTCAGTGGATTTGATACAGATCACGATGTGGTACTACTCTGGACGGTGTTATACCCCTTGACCTGTCAGATTTGATAACACTGGTTCTCAACCTCGTTGGCAGGTTTATCACGTTGGAAGGGATGACCTATTGCTTGTTTTGTTAGTACAAAAGATTAAACTTGAACCTAGCTAGTAGACCTCCTCTAAACATCAGATGTAGTATAGTCTATTCGCATTTTAAAACATACTGACTAGCTTGATGATTTTGCGATTTTTGTTATGGTCCCAAGGTTCGGCATTGATATTGACCGTGGTTTTGACAGTCCAAAATCAATGGGTGGGCTCATGAGGCTTGCACATGAGATGTCCGCATCATGTCGATGACCGATGACCCTGATAATAACTGGAATGGTTCAGTTTTCATGTCAATTTTCAAAACGTATGGCTGTAGGCTCAGTGCAGTTCAAGAGCAATCGGATGGGGCAATAATCAGAGTATACCTTCTGCTTACAAGTGAGGGTATATCAAACAAGGCGAGAAGCCCAGCTAATAAATGGAACAAGGGCATCGTAAAGATTGTTTGCAGACGATCGGTCAAATAAAACATTGAAGCTAGTAATCATCAAGGTCCACGGGCCTGACAGTTTGCATCCTCTCCACCACTTCACGGAACTCCGTCTCTGCAAAAGCAGCAGCTTCCTTTGCCACGTCGAGTTTCATATGAAGCTCGTCAGCGGTCATAGTCCTGGAAGCTCCATCGTCTTCAACCACTGCGATGTTATCAAAGCGCCGTAAAGTATTGCCCACACGAGGCATGAAACCGTGCCGGTCCCATCCATTGTCGTTGAAAGAGAGAACAGCCCGTACAGCTGCTGTGTTGATGTCACGGTGAAGTTCTTCCAGCTTGGACAATTGAACTTCCATCCACCTTGCCCGACGTTCCAAGGCTAAAGTTAATGCTGCTACTTCATCCTCTTTTCCAGAAGCATCATCGCCTCCGTCATCGAGAAAATCATCTCCTTTCAACATGTCACGCAGGACACCGTCAAACGATGAACTATCATCCCATGTCGTTCGAGGTAACAGGCGTAATAGATCCGAAATAGTCTGTGTCAAGGTTTCTAGGAGCTGCTGGAATGAAGAGACTGCATTATCTATGGATCCTGAGGGCATGTTGTTCGCAAAAGAGCCTCCACCGACCGACAGTGCAGATAAGGCATGAACCAAAGGCCCATATTCAAGAGGCATCTTGGCAGCAGGATTCACTTTGTGAAGATCAAAGAACGAATGATTGGGAAGGTCCATGCTAGGATTCTTGACATCAATTTCATCGAGTAAATCAGCGACAGAAGTCGGTTCGATGGGTGTGAGTGGATCAACAGATCGAGCCCTTGAATTGTTGGTGCTAGAACTTGCAGTATTGCCAATCTTCCCATGAGTGAATGGAGCATCTAACACTGACGCAGAGGGAACCGCGGGGGACTCCTCGGCTACAGCACCGTCTTCCTTGGGGATGCGGATGGGCCTGGTGACTGGTTTGTTCTTCTTGGGCATTTTGGAAAGAATAGGAGCTTGTATAATAGATTCTGGCGTTCGTGCAGTGGTGGAGGGTTGTTTGGATGGAGGCAGCTTCTGAAGTGTGGTAGTTCCACGCTCAGCCTGGATGCGAGGAGTTTTTGGATCACCGGACTGTTTAGCGGCCTTCGCTGCTTTCGCTTGATTATCCTTTTCCTTCTCTACTGCCTTTTCTCTCTCCACCTTCGCGAGCCTCTCTGTCTCCAACTTTTCCCGCATAATTCTTTGCTTCTCAGCGAGCTCTTTCTCAGCCCTCTCTTTATCCTGTCTTTCCTTCTGGGCCAAATCCTCAGCTGCTTTCAAGGCTGCAGCTTTCTCTTTTTCCACAGCTTTCTCTTGAGCGAGTCTGGCTTTCTCAGCTACTCTAGCAGCAGCTTTCTCCTGAGCAATTTTCTGCCTTTCTGCAGCTCGTTCGGCGGCTAGGGCCTTTTTTGCCGCTTTGCGTTCTGCCCGAGCCTGCGACGTAGGATCCTCGGTAGGTGATTGGCTTTCAGTTAAGGCAGACGGGCGTTGAGAGATAGCTTCTGCGCTTAGCGCAGGAAAGTCTGAGGAAGACAATGCGATAGATGGCGAAGGAGAAATAGAACATGGAGCTTCAAATAAAAAGGATTTGTGACCGAAGAGAAAAGGAGTATCGTCAGCAGACGATCAACTAGGCCTAGACATGAAAAAAGGAGGGATGAAGCGCATGCATGGCATTGGTCTTGAGAGTCGGGCTCAGATAAGAGCGATTGACATTATAGTTCATGGCATGCAAAGCGCAGCGGAATCCTCAAAGGAGACGAAAGATGATGACGGAGAGAAGATGACCGCGCCATCCCATTGTGATGATAAATTAAGGCCGATAATAGTATTTCCGCACTGAGAAAGTACGGTACTTGGTACTCTGACCTCCCTCCCCAGAAATATACTTAGAAAGGACTCACCTTGTGATGCTGTGCTTAATCGAGGCATGTCCCCACTGTTTGCGGGACTACCTGGTTTACCAGAAATACTGGTTCCTAGGATTGGGGTAACCGGGATACCGGGAGGAAAGTTGAGGCCGGGTGGTGGCCCATAAGTTAAATGAGAGGGCGAGGATGTATGACTTTCAATGGTGGATGAGGGAATATTGGTAGAACTGGCGTTTGACGGTAGTGCAGAGGATACCACTGGCGATGCTAACCTTGCTGACATGATTGCGGGATCGTGAAACGGCTGGTTGGCAGCGTACTTGTACTCCGTAGCTTGATTGAATACAAGAGAGGGACACAACACAGTATAGGACGATCAACGCATATGCAAGAAAGATACAATAGACGGTTAGCGACATATTACAGACGAAACAACAGAATTCCACCTACCAATGAGACCACTGCGAACGGATGGGGTCCTGTCCCGACTAGACTGAATCAGTTCTCGAAGTTGCGCCTCACTCACACCAGTACCAGTATCAAACTGTTGGAAACGGTGGTGCTGTTGGGGAGAATACGAGATTGGTGCATGTTGTGCAAGGGGAGACCCTACATTTGGGCTTGTTTGAGAATAACTGTGGTATATAGGCAGTTGCCATTGCGGTTGTGACGATGGTGTAGAAGAGTCGGGAAAAAATGAGTGAGGACTATCACTTCTACTGAGCGGCGAAGATGCATTAAGCGATGAGGCAGCGACGGTCGATCCCTGACGTCCCCTGGCAAAGTCGAACCTTGATACTTTTCTTTCTTCGTCAGGAGTTGACTGTGATGATTTCCTCAAATCTGGTGTAGAGTTATAGTTTGTGGTCACGGACGCATTTTCACCTGCATCTGCGAACGGATTAAATGACCCTGTATAATTGGAGTTTCCCGTGGGCTGCTTTTCAATCGGTGTGGAACGCATGGAGAGCGGATCGTAAATAGGACGAGCAGAACTTTGTGAAAATCCCAGTCCTGGCGGGACCATAACTGTACGTGGAGGCTGTTGACCGGGGGTCTTGAGAGCAGGAAAGGCTTCAACAAAATTGCCACTGAATGGGACGTTCGCTTCTGACTCAAAATCAAGCAGCGTTAGATCAACATCGTCTCCAGCAAGCTTCGGGTCTAAATTGAAACTGAAACCGCCAAACTCGCTATCGTCCCCACTCAAAGTCTGCAACGTACGATCGAAATCTGGAAATGGACTTATAACCGTTACAGGAACAACCGATTCACGACGTGCTTTGACGTCGTCAAGAAGGGCTCGGGCGGCGATAGACATCTGATATGATGATTGGGAGGACTGAATGGACTGTGGTGCGACACCATCCGTGTTAACTGCTTTACTAGGTGCTGGGAGACCTGGAGGAACATCCGGGATACTAGGAGGCACAGAAGGTACAGAAGACTGTACCGAGACAGTAGACTGGGGACGAGGTGCAGGTGAAGGTGGTAGATCCTGTGAACCTGACCCAATATCAAACTCGATGGCAACAGAGGAAGTGGGTGACCGCGGAGGTAGTGGGACATGAGACTCCTTCTGGCGTAGAGATTTCACGTCAGGAGGAGTTGCAGGACGTTGAGGTAACAGTGGGGCTGCAGGAGTAGAAGGGCGTGAAGAGGACGCCACCGAAGGAGCTTTTGTGCTTCCAGCCACAGAACCACCTTTCCTATCATGATGCCCTCGGGTAGACGGTCGAGGTTCAGCAGCAATGTGATGTGCACTACTCGTCGCATTACGACCCTGTCGTGGCACACCGGCTCCACGCCGCGATGATCTTGGTATGGCACTTGAATGGTGACCAGAAACGTGAATATTATTATGCAATGCTGGAGAAGTATTCGCAGCTTGTGCTACTTTCTGACCCCAAGCAGCCGTGCGAGGCAAGGCTAGAAGGATTCTTATAAGATATAATCCCATGACTGAAAGACGGTGAGAATTACCATCGGATTCGTCTAATTTTTTCGCCGAGTGCAAGACCCTCGACCTATGTTCGCTGTCCTTCATGGTATGCTTCCTAAATTAAAAAGTCAGAAAAGGTAAACAAAGGTGCTGAAGTAGAAGTAGACATACAGAGTTGTCAAGTCTTCCTTCGTAAAACAGTCCTTCTCGTCCCCCCATTCATGAAGGTTCATGCAACTGTGATCGGAACAAGACACTCCGCGTAGAAAAGCCATACAATACTTTGTAGTACCATAGCTGGTTCGCACAACTTCTCGACCACCACCTGGAGATGGAGTCCCATCCACGGCCGCAATGCATCGGGCAGCATCCTCGCGTCGATGATACGTTATATACAGACCAACGACGGGATTGCCACCTCCAGGAGGTGTGCGCTTCACTAAGAGAATCTTGGATATCTTGCCATACTGGCCAAAGTATTCATTGGAGCGTAAAGTAGGTATGAGCTGTACCAACCACACCGTTAGCGAGCAGCGACGCTCAAAGAAGCATAAGCTTACCTCTTCCTTTGCAAATCTGGGACCTATTCCCACCACATAAACAACGTTGCGCTGAACCACCCGAACATTGGCTAGTTGGCGTCTTCCCAATGCTTCCAGATCTTTTCGTTCACGCTCCCTTTGTTTCTTCTGCTGGGTCAAACGCTTGTGACTAAAAAAGACGAGAAAATCAAAAGGCAAGTTCACGACCCAAATATTGAAGTAAGACGTACTCCTCCTTTGCAATAGCCTTAAATTGAACAGCTTCGTCAGTATACTCTCTACGGCACGCAGGACAACGTCCGTTGAGGTTCTCCTTTATATGATGCCAACAAAACCGGCATATCTATTGAAATATGGATGAGAAACGTCTACCCGCGCATGGTAGTAATAAGCACATACTTGGTATCCGCATACACAGGGTTTGAAATTAAGGTCGGAGATATCCATCTCCTCGAGACACAAAGGACATTCAGCATCTTCCTGCAAATATCAGGGCGATCAGCCAACACAGATCACCAGACACTACAGAAGAACTTGCCACATCGTCGTCGCTCCAATACGCGTCCTGGACCCCAGCCAGTACATGAGACTTGGATTGGGGAGTAGAAAACCCGGCATGAATGACAGGAGCTGGTAAGGATGGATGGCCGTGGGATCTTGTTGTGGACATTGTGATGAACGTTCTGGATGATATGAGATGTAGAATACGGCAAGTTCAAGGGCACAGACAGGCAGCAGGCAAAAGTCGAAACGAAGAGGGAGGTCAACGCGACTTCGAGCACAATGAGGCGACACACATAAAATTCTCACACACCCTTGTTGAGACGTATTTGGCATTAGTGGCTGTAAGAATAATTTGAAGTTTCATAAAATAATTATTTATATAAACAAAAGTATCTTTTCGTTTGGTATCACGCGCGTGCTTGTAGTATCATTTTCACGGTATTCACTGGCAGAGCAGATGCAATCCTGGGCCAGATTCCTTTACCCGCATCTGAAACTCAACGTCGCACGTAACAGCACCAGAACACACATTCGATCCATGCAGGTAGCAGCATCTACGACGGTTGGCAGTAAAGCTAGACGCTCTGCCACCCGGCCCCATCCACCACAAACAGCACCGAACCAGACTAATGGACAAGGCGGACAAGTTGATGCAATGGACACGAGTCGAACACACCTCTCGACTATGAGATTTCGAGATGCCCCTATATCTAACGCGTCCAAGGCAGGTATCAAGCACGAGTGCGTACTTTTACCACCAGTTGCTGGTCATGTTCAGGTCCATGGACTATATTGAAAGCTACGCAGATTTTTAACAGACGTTCAAGGTAAGATGTCAGACGCTGTACGGATTTCCATGCGCCGTTGCTGACTGTTTTACACCTGAAGAGGCCACGCTCAAGGTTAGTCGCCTGTTCAGTTGTAGGTCACTGCAGTTATTGACCTGGCTGGATAGCTTGGTTTGAGTGGCATAGACCTTCTTGTGCAGGCTAAGACGGGAACAGGTAAATCTTGTTATATCCCATAAA
This sequence comes from Serpula lacrymans var. lacrymans S7.9, assembly GCF_000218685.1. Classification (NCBI taxonomy): domain Eukaryota; kingdom Fungi; phylum Basidiomycota; class Agaricomycetes; order Boletales; family Serpulaceae; genus Serpula; species Serpula lacrymans. Next base: position 939,983 of record NW_006763300.1, read on the forward strand.
TCTGTTCCATTCTCATGCGTGCAACCGCGGAATTATAGGAAAAACTGTCGCATTCCTTCTCCCTGCTATAGAGCGACTCGAAAAGCAAAATTTACCACAGGATAAGATATCCATTCTTGTTATTTCTCCTACGCGTGAACTGGCACTACAAGTATATAACCCTTCTCGCTTTACAGAAAGCTGAATAATAATGCGCTCGTGTGTTACTCTAGATCGAGAAGGAAGCCCGAGATTTAATTGCTCATCGCCAACTATGTGTTCAAAATGCCATCGGTGGTACAAAGTTTGTGATTAATTACAATTACCATCTTCTACTATAACTATTCCTTAGTATCAACAAGGAAAAAAGTCGTATATTTTCCCAGCGCTGTGACATTCTTGTTGCTACTCCCGGCCGGCTTATTGATCACCTACAGTCCAACAATCTGAAACCGCGTCTAAGCAACCTCCAGACTCTCATATTGGATGAAGCGGATCGCTTACTCGACCAAGGCTTCAAACGCGATCTTGAAACAATCTTCTCTTTTCTCCCTGATCGAAGACACGTTCCGCGACAATGTATGCTTTATTCCGCCACATTGAGCCAGGAGATCAAACAGGTATAGTACAGTTTATATTAACTTTCATTTAACTCTACTTATCAAAGTATAATTCATCGTTTTACTCAGATTGCCTCATTATATCTCCACTCCAATCATAAGTTTGTATCAACTTTAACGGAAGGCGAAACTAATACCCATAAACACGGTAAGTATATTTCTATATTTATGTCTATTGTTACTGATATACTCTTGATATAAGCTGCTCAATTCTACGCTATCGCACCAATGTCTGATATCCACCCTGCTACAATTTCCATTCTGTTGTCCGACGCTGCGGCTCACCCTGGTTCTTCAAAGACTATTATCTTTTGTACAACCGCTCGCGCCACAGCATTTGCAGCTGAAGTTGCCCGCCAAGCAGGTGGTTCGCAAATGCCCCAAGTGTTCGAAATCCACAGTCGCATGTCGCAAAATGCCCGCATCAAAAGTGCAGACGCGTTCAAGAGTGCTACCAGCGCCGTTTTGTTCAGTTCCGACGTTACCGCGAGAGGAATGGACTTTCCTGGGTAAGTGAACGAGATAGATTGAGTGTTTCTTGACCGATCATCTTTGTAGCGTGACACTCGTCCTTCAAGTTGGTCTGCCAAGTTCTGCCGAACAGTATATTCACCGTCTAGGACGTACAGCCCGTGCTGGTGCGGGTGGCCGAGGTATACTCTTGCTATCTCCTCCAGAAACTTATTTCCTCGCGAAGCGTGAGATGAGCGCTCTGCCAATTACGCCATACACGTCAACCTTGTCTCTCGACGAGTTACGCACTGTAACCAACACTGTAACTACTGGCCTTGACCCGAAGATCAAAGGACAAACCTATGCCGCATGGCTAGGGTTTTACAAGAGCTACTGCAAGCCAATGAAGTGGTCACCCGCGCAGCTCGTTATAGAAGCTAACAAATATGCACGAGAAGTGTTAGGATGGGAAGGGAAGCTCCCACCTCCCCTTGCCAGGAGAACGGTTGGCATGATGGGCCTAAAGGGCGTACCTGGACTCAATATTGTCGCGAAGCTAGAAGATTGACAGATAGGTTCGTAAAATGTGTGCCCACCACAATCAGTCTTGGTACAGTCTCAATGGACTCGACATAGAATGCACTTATTATAGTGTAATAGATTGCTCGTGTTTTCCTTCCCATCAATAAATCACCATTCTTACGCTGGAATTATGTTTGCTACATGGTATGAGCTAAAGCATGATGATTGAGATATTTACACGAGATCTGAGAGAATTACTGCTATGAAACCATTTACTGAAACAAGTTAGAAGTCATCGTCGTCAAAATCCCGTCTGCGTTGGTACTGTCACAAAAATATCAGCACTGCACACGAATTGTTTGCGACACAGTCAATGTATTCTCACCACTATAGTTGTCTTCTTTGTCGTTGTCTTCGACTGCGCTTCCTCCATCTATGGAAAAGATAGCCTCAGCATAGTCCCACCACCATACACTTGGAAACCTACCTGCTCTAATAGATCTATCAACTGTTGCTCACTCACCCGACCACGAAGTTGTCCCGATTGTGCCATTCGGAGAAGAACAGCCTCAATTTGTCGGGATCTTTCTGGACTGACAAGTGCGATGCGAGATACTGCAGAGATCGTGGAAGCGGAACGGGGCAACATCGCATCAAAAGTCAGACATTATCTTACGGTCAGCATGGAACAACATCATGGACAGAACTTCAAGGACGTACACCGCTCCCGTGCAGCAGTGTCCAGTACAGTTGCCATCATGTCTCTCCTCATCTCTTCCTCTGCGACGCGCTTTGCTTCCTCCTCAGCACCATTTTGCGGCGATGATGCACCCTTCGGGATTTGACTGAGACCCTCCATACGATATGATTGACACTAGGTAGATTCCAGCAGTTTATGTGACTTAGCGAGTGGCCACTGGATATCGCAGAGCAATTTGGAAGATTGTTTTACTTCAGCTATCGTGGACTCGGGGCGGCAAAGTCCGACATCTTTCTTAAGACGATAATCAGAGATTCAACAAAAACTATAAGTAAGTACGTATATTTCTAGAGCAGTGCATTGTAAACTAAACGGTATCCATCATGATAGCACCCAACAAGCGTAGATTAGAACAATTTGACACGATGTCAATCAGTACAATATATACCACTAAGCTACAAACATGGAGAGAATACAACAAATGGAACATATCACTACATACTGAAGATAGTCGTAAAAGGGCGATTCAAATTCTTCATGGGACTGTAAAACCTCAAATCATCAACCCAAGAATAACGCTGACCAACATCACCATGGTGCCTGCACCGTGACTAAGTTGGATTGCGCTATTAGTTTGTGTTGGAGCAGCAGCTGAGCTGGATGAGCTTGCAGTGCCAGTGCCATTCAGTTGCTTTGCACGAGCCTGGAAGGCGCCAAAGTTGTTCGCGCCAGACTCCACAGCGTTTACGGAGAATACCATTCCTTGGCCGCAGTGGCCACTTTGCTTGCAATACACCCAGATAGGAGAAGTCTGAGAAATGATGAGATCAAAATGATTTAATAGGTAAATCCAGTATAAACACTTACATCGTTGACTTTAACAGTGTAAGTCGGGAAGGTCGTGGCATTGGCGGAAACTGGCATGCTATATGATATGTTGTTAGATTTATTTATTTTGTAAAACGATTGGTGACTCACAAGCCAGAATCAAATCCGATCTGTCCGTTTGTGGACGTCAGGGTTAAGGCGCGACAAGGATCTGCGAACGTAGATTGTGTAGCGGTATGGTTCTTCTGCATGAACTGGAATGTGACTGTGTCACCTGCTTGGGCAGTGATGTTCGAAGGAGTGTAGGTAAGATTTGGGCCACCGACAATGACTTTGTGGTCGGTACCCGAACCAGAGGTAGGAGAAGCAGATCCAGGGTAAGAACCATAAGTCGTAGTGACAGTCTGACCTCCAGAAACGGTAACAGTCGCAGTGACGGTAACAGCGCCAGAAGGAGAGGTTGCGGTGGCAGCAGATGCGGAAGTGGAGTTGGCCGTTGAGTTGCCCATAGCGGCAGCTTGGAAAGCGGCAAACTTGCTACCGGGATTGATCGCAAAGACCATTCCCTTTTGACAATGACCAGATTGACGACAATAAACCCAGACAGGATCTGTGTTTTGCACTACATATTGAGCCGCGGGGAAAGGACCACCAGTGTTAGTGGCTGCTACGGGCATGCTGAAAGATTTCGATTGTCACCAACTGGCCCATATACAAAAAGAGGGTAGATACTCACAAGCCTGAGTCAAAGCCTCCCGGAGCCATGCTACAAGGACTTGCAAGTGTGGATTGGGTGGCGGTATGGTTTGCTTGCTTGAAAGTAAATAGCACAACATCACCAGGATTGGCATTCTGCACGTAAAACGGTAAGCTTCAGGCGCTGTAAGCGAGGTCAATAAAACACGCGCACCACAGACTGAGGATTGAACGCAAGCGGGCCTCCTCCAACTGTGACATTGAACTGTGCTGCCTTCACCAGGGTTGCAGCCACAGAGACAGCGAAAACCGAGAAAGAAACTAAATTGAACATTACTTCGTTGAACGAGTTTAAGGAAGAAACAAGGCGTCAAGCCGGGATAGTCCAGCTAGGAAATAGAAGAAAAATGTAAGACGCAGGAGAGAAGAAAGGGTGAAAAAAAAGAGTACTCTTTGAGGGTGTCCCTTTTATACGAGCCATTTGCGCCAAGTGTCAGATTTGAATTTCGAACAAAGAAAACTTAACGCGTCGACTGTTTAGAGCAAGCTTAAGAGCCACGTGGCTATCCGATCGCACAATAGCGTTGTCAGGCATTGTTTCCTTTTTGGGAATAAGGTACCCACGGCGAGCTTAAAGGCTGAAGTGACTAGCTCAATCATTCTGCTTTCAAGTTCAAGAACGGAGCTGATTTGTTATGCTAAAGTGCTACAAGAAAATGTACATTGTACATGCCAAGAAAGAAAACATGTTAAATAAATAAATAAGATGTTCTCTGGGTTACATTCCCGCAAACTGTAGTCCCGGCCCTATCAAACACAATCGGCGACGAAGCCACCCCATTTTTCAATCACCGGTTGAACGATGAGTTCCCATTCCCTCCCTTTGTAGCGACCATTCTCTGCTCGGGGGAATGTGAATATTTCCCTATGTACAGTTCCACCTAGAGAGATAATAAATTGTAATGTGGAAGACAGAGCATAATCACGAGCCAGAACTTACAGTCCAAACAAGGTTTCTTTGCGACCTTTTTTGCAGGACTTTTCGATTTTGCCGGAGAAGCGGAAGAGCCGTTAGTTTGTTTAACAGGAGTTTCGCAATTCGGGTACTTGGGGTCCAAATACGGGGCATAGGCCGCAAGATCAGCTAGTTCAAGGTGTACTAAACGCTCCAGTCTATGGCACAATGGTCCTTTCTCGCCTGCTTTGATCCTGCCTTTCATGAGGCTGCCGCTCGAATTATCATCATCATCTTCCACGGTACCAGGCCACCAGCCTCGTAAAACCTGTTCCTTCGATCCACACTGTTTACCCCACTGGTCCAGGCGTTTCACGAGGTTTACCGCTCGTCCGACTTTAAGCTGAATAGATCTAGGATTTTTGGGATCTAGATATTATCACTAACTATGAGCCGACGTGACCATTTTACGTGTTGCGCTTACCTCTGATCTCAAAGGTATATATGTAACCTGCGACGTCCGAAGGCGACTGAGACTTTTCCATTTCAATTCTAAGAGCAATCTGGGTATCCTGTTGTAAATGTGTTGGTATCCAATCTAGATGATAGAGAACGAAATGTCAGAACGAAAGTTGAATAAACGACCGTAAAATCTGCTATGCCTTTGAATTCAATCCATTGTCCTGTCTTTGAAGAATAAAAGCCAGTTGGCTGGAGCAAATCCTGTCTATGATGATGGCAGAACAGTTCTACCTCATCATCGGGGATTAAATCAGATAAAGGGACTGGAACTTTGACCTGTAACAAGCATCGAGGCCCCGCCCTAGTGTAGCCGCTACACTGTACTGTGTTTCTTCCTGGTGAAGACGAAGCTGGAGACACGGGGTTTGATATTGCTCTAAATCTACGTGGTGGAGTATGCAGTGCGGGAGGAGAGCCTGGTACAGATATGGAAGCGGGAGGGGAATAGAAAACTGGGGGACGTAATAGGCTCTCAGAATGTGGACGAGAAGGCGGCTTTGGAGTAGATGGGGGAAGGAGACTTTTATGGGGTCCGGTATCTACTGTAGATAAGGCATGTTGCATAGTAAGAGACTGTAGCCCCTTGTAGGGTGTTGGCATGGTCATGATGGGTGCAGGAGGTCGTGGAAGATGTGCAAGAGTAGGTTGGCCATCTTTAGGCGGTACCTCTTCATCCGATCGAATGGGTGCAGGAGGCTTTACAGTAGGACGAGACGCATAATGTGCAGGTGGCTCACCGCGTCGACCAGCGTTGAGTGCAAAATTGAGGACTGCACGCTCAGGGCTGAATCCCCCTACGAACGGGTCTGACGCGTTATGAGGGCTTCCTTCGTTCTTCTTGGCCACTGGGGAAACAGTGAAATGTCCCGCAGCATCTGCACGATCAGGCAGGGCGCGACTAAGACCTTCGTTCTTCCCTGCTAGCGCGAGAGCATTAAAGCTTTCCACGAGATCATATCGTTTCTCTGGCCTTGGTGGTCGAGGAAGATTCATTCTATGGCTTTGTCGACTGCGAGCTTGGTACTGACAACGGACAGTGCCGTAGCGAGGGGGTCTCCTGAGCAGTAAGATGGACAAAGTGCAGGGTATATAAACGGTCGATTGTCCCCAATCGCCGCATGTAATGAGTAAATAACGTTAACGTTCGTCGAGCCTGGGTATGTATTGCAGTGATGTATTGCCACAGTCATGGAGTGGGAGTCGAAGCTCAATGATTGACAGATCAGAGTACATAAAGGTCAGATGACCACAAAATACCAACAAACACTATATTCTCTTTTTACAACCACCATCTCATACCATTTTTTATCTTTTCCTCAAGGTTGGCTCATTGGAAACAGTAACAACCAAGCTCATATATTCAGGGAACTGTGAGTGTGTTCCGTTTAGACAGCTGCCAGGTCCTTCCATGTCTGGCTTCAACGATGAAACGCACTGGGCTCTGATTTCTTAGATGTCATGCACTACGCTCATATGAGCGGCGGCCTAGAAAACCGTTAACTGATTCATGTTCTCTTCTTGAATGTCTCTTTCTACCCCGCATACTAATCTCGACTTCATTTCAGCGACGTGCTCGGCTGTTTTTTTTTCTTTTTCTTTCTTTTTACCTCGGTTTTCCCAGTTTTCCCAGTTCAACGTCAAGTGACCTTGACCTTGACCTGCTTCACTTTGGGGGTACTGGTTTATATTTTCTATAAGAGCGAAGGGGCTACCAAGATAGCAATTTCTGACACCGATTCCTTGAGTTGCACCCTTTGGTGTGTTTCTAGGGTTCCATTTTTTTCCCGTTCTTTTCAAACATATATGAAGATGTACATTATACAACTCTTGTTGCTACAGTGAAAATAGAATACTTTTGAGGAACATGGACAATACAGTATAGATCAATGTGTCTACAGTGAGTTCAAGCAAGGAGCTAATACTACCTCCAGTGCTTATTTGGACAAGTGGCTGGAGTGTCCTCAGCCACCCGCTTTTTCGAGTCGGGGTCAAGAATTTCTTTTCTGGTAGCCCCTTGATTAGAGCCTTCAGTTTTCAGCAAAAACTGCTCGCGATGAGTAACGACGAGGGAGACAAACAAAATGAATTTTGCGGCTTGATTAACGAGGCAACGTCTAGTATATCTTCTGTACGGCAACTCATCAAGTCCATTCGAGAAAAGTGAGTCGACAATCATCCTTCACTTTTCCTCGATCTCATTACCGCCCACACTCGTATAGGCGAGAGAATTCTGAAGATTTGGACATGAAAGATGGTATATCTTTGCTATCGTTGAAACACCATGCTATGCTGGCCTATCTCCGATCTCTTGTCCTGCTCTCTTCACATCGTCTTCTTGGGCATTCTTTCACCGAACGCTCCTCTCCTGCTCTTCCTTTCAGCTCTACCGAACGTGACGCTCGGGGTTCTGGACCCGGAGACTTGATAGATTCCATGGTAGAAGGGCGAGTCGTCTTAGAAAAGATCAAAGTCCTGGAAAGTAGGATGAGATATCAGATTGACAAACTTGTCAGAGTCGCGGAGGACACTACATCGGGCAAGGATGTCATAGACGGTACAACTCCAATTTTCCGTGCTTATTTACGAGAAATCTGACCCAATTTTGCAGACCCTCTCGCTTTCCGTCCGAACCCCAAGAACCTAGTGAATGACGATGCTGAAGGTGTTGATCATGCAGATGCGAATGACCTTGACGATCACGATGGTGATGGAATTTATCGTCCGCCTAGACTTGCCCCTGTGCCATACGTCGAGTCTACAGGGAGAAAAGAAAAACGACAACCCGTACCTACCGCTCTGTCTTCCCTCCTCCAACAAGATCCACACAAACCTCACATGGAGTCGACTTCTGGATTAGGCTCTATGCCTTCTCTCGCATCGAACAGGGCACGCGAGATCCAGCGCATGACCCAGTTCGAAGAGGAGAACTTCACACGTCTTGTGATGAACAAAAAAGATTCACGACGACGGAAGCGTGACGAGGAAAATCTCGCTTTGGGTGGAGATGGTGTTCGCGGGCGGCGTCGTGGGGCAGGGTTGGAGGATGAATTCAATGACGTTTTGCGCTCAGTGGGTAGACCTAGAGCTGTGGGTGTTGGGGATGGCTACGAGGAGTTGCGCAAAAAGGGAAAGAAACAAGATGCGCTCTCGAGGTCCAAGGCCAGATCAAGGGATGAGTTTGATGGTGATGAAGAAGTTGGACCAAAGACAAAAAAGACCAGGTTCGAGAGGGATAGGACTACGCTTCATCGGAAAACGGCGAAAGCAAAGAGGCGACCTTAATATCCTGATTGCCTTGGATAATGTTTGTATATCGTTGGTAGTTTTAGTGCACTATCATGTACTACCCTGATCTAGAGTTCCTTCGCAAAAAAATCATGACTCGACTTAAATCAATCCACATAGAGTTCGATATTGATCGTCATTCTACAGTGCTAGCAATAAAAAATACAATATGCATTTACTTAAGTCATAAATCATAATACATTTGCCTCTGCTCCATTTTGGTCTGTTCAACAAATGTCGCGAAATCATCGTTGTCCACGTTGATCCCAGTTGTTGCCATAACTATCAGATGTAGGGAAATAGTCAGGTATACCAATAAATTTCAGATTGTTGGAAAGAAAATTTGCTTGGGCAAAATTGCGAGGCGGCATCATCGGATATTGTTGCAGAGCGGGGGATGTTGAGATTGCCGGAAGAGATGGCTGCGGCAATGCAGAGGTGGTAGTAGGGAGTGGAGGTTTCCAGTTCTGGTTCATAAATGTAAGCGGCTGAATATTTCATAATTTGGCCATTAGTACACTCACATATTGACGACCTTCTCGATAAAGCTCTTCCAACTTCATATCAAAGATACCTTGTTCTTCAAACTCATGGTAAGCTTTGTATAGTCTGAGCGCAGAACGCGCATCTTCAATGGAGTCGTGCGTGTCGGTTTGTATATTTTCGTGCAAAACAAACCATGACAGGAACCGTAAGGACAAGCGACGCTGCCGAGCCTTCAGGAAGTATAAGTCAACAGTGTCAATGACTTGATCAGGTGGGACATGTATATCTAACCAGAACGTCAGCTTTTTCGTATTTACACAAAGTGGAATATGACCTACTGATGATACGGAAATCTTTCGACAGTCCGTGACCTATGAAAATGCATCCGCGATCCACTAACAGACGCAGTTTCTTGTACACCAGCTTCAACGGCGTTAGGGTGTGTCGAGAAAGATGAGGATCAAGATCACCAACTAAGAAACAAATGTCAATCACAAAGCAAAAGGAAACACAACTGTGTTCATACATTTGATTCCTGAAAATTCTGTCAAGTAGTCGACGATAACCTCACTGGTATGGATGTGATCGTCAATAAATGGCACGCCTTGCTTGGGTCCATCGCCTCGCAGGACGGAAACACGCGCCAAGCTGAGCCGCGCAGGTCGAAGGACTTTATTAGTTCCATCTGACCGAAACTCAGTCTCTTCCTGTTATGAAAATAAGGTCAGATGTTTGAACTCGTCACAGGATCCCTCTGCTCTACCTGCTGCATGGATACAAATTCTGCATCAATAGCAACCAAGGTGCCGGGCTTGGGCAGTTCCTCAAATCTCAAACATTCATGCTTGACCAGATTTTTATCGCGATTACTAAAGAACCTGTTCAGTGATCATGACGAGATTTTGGGGAAAAATACTAACATTGAGATAGATGTATCACGGCTCAGAATGGATTGATCAATTTCATCAGGTAGTCCGCTCAGGTCAAGGCGTTCCTGGAGGTCAACTCGTTCCAAATACAAGATAGCTGGAACCTGAATAAACGGGGCCGGTCGGTGATTGAGTACAGATATTCGACTTGGGGACTAACCTTCCATGTGCTAGGGAAGCTGAAGGCCTCGTCTTCCGTGATATTCCTAACGACGAAGTCATTGAAGACGAACCAGGGACCTTTCTGTCCCTCTGCACCGGGTACTAGAGCAATTTAATCATCAGTACCCAGCACCCTAGTAGGGATATGCCGATACCTTTCACAATAGAGACAAGGTGCGAATGTTTTGTTTTTGGTACAATCTGTACGACCAAGGCCTATTTTATGAAAGTTAACGTCTGGATCACAAAATAACCCAAACGCGACCATATCCCATGGAGCACGCGACGTACCCTGAGCTCATATATGACGACATCGGGGTCATCTACACCTTCGACCTGGCCTTGCATTTCAATCTGAGGTTTCAAGAACGTCTGGTTACGATTATCAAGCCAAAACTTTAGGTTTTCTTCATTGTATACGGAAGCGTTGACAGCCAGTATTGGAGGTAGGTCGCGAGTAGGGATTGAACGTCGCGAAGAGAACGTTGCAAATTGTTTGCATGTTTGACATGTAGCTTTATGGGACATTTGACGAATCAGCGAACTACGGAGAACACTTGTAAAGTCAGCTGCGTAGGGAGGGTCACTGGAGGTGATCTGTTTCATGAAAGTAAATTTCCATCATGACACCGAAGAGGTGTAGATCCAAACCTTGCGCGGATAAACCATATCGATTATGTGAGTCATATTTTCTTTTCCCCTCACTGCTTTACAGCTCATACAGGTGATGATGTTCTTTGCGTCAATACCGAGTAACTGAGTTACAGGTGCAGCAGCAGGAGAATACACATCCGGTTGGAAGGAAGGATGTTTAACGATAACAGGATTGTGTGGAAATACATTCCCTTCCAAGCTCAGGTGATCAATGAGGAACCGGTGGAACGCCTGGATTGTGTGGGTGTAATCAACCTCCGTGTGTTCGCGCCCGTAGTCAATGAGTTCTAGTTGGTTTTGTGCTGAAAAGTTTGGAGTGAGGGGAGAAACAAAATGGTCTCGACTGTAAGTGACATACCTTGCGCAAGGACTCCGACAGTTTTACAGAAGTTACTTGACTGGCAGTTTGTGCCACCAGCGTCTTCCAACATCCGTACCACAAAACCCAGTTCACAAAGGAGGCAGTGTTCTCTTGGGCAATTTGTTGTTATATGAGACTTGGCTAGTTGTCGTATAGCATGACTGTAACTCATCACTTGCACCAATGCATTTGTATATGAGTTCAGAATATGGGTCTCCAATCCACTATACGCTGTATGATTATAGAACCTGATAGAGAAAATTATTTAGTCCACATCTGACTCAACTGTACATCACAAGCTACTTACCCAAAATCAAAATCTTCTACACCAAACTTGGAATACTCGATCTCTACCTTGCGGTATATTCGAGGGACTTCTTCGACGCTATCATCTAAGGTAGTTGCCTCTAGCTCCGGCTGCAGAATGTCAGTATAGTTGTCGACGCCCAAGTATCCATGCTTACCCCGTTTCTGCCTTTGTTGCCACTTCTGAAACGCCCCTGATCTCTTGCTGGAGTGACAACGGCTCGATTTCGGCGGCCCTTCAGTTCCTTTGGTAGAGCTGCATATGCCACATTGTCATTTGTCTTCATGGTGTTGAGAATTTGCTGAGGGATCTTGGCAGGAGGAGGATAATTAGGGGACGATGATACAAACTGTGGAGTCCAAGAAGACAACAATTGGGAGTTGTAATGTGGAAGACCGATAGTATTGAGAGGACTAGCAAAAACGTTAGCCATTGAATTTTAACGTAGACAGCTACTTACGTTGAAACTGTCCACTCAATTTGAGGTATCTCCTCAGCCGGATCTGCCCATTCGATCTCTTGTCCCTCAAACCCATTGAATAACAAGGAATCCGAATCGCCCTCTGTGGCAGTCATGAGATGAACAGTACCGCCGGAATCTCCAAATGCAATAAACGACCCGTTTGATGAAACAGCAGTTGAAGTGATATAGGATACAGTGTCAAGCTGAATGAAGTACTCTACAACAGCACCTTTATACGATAGGTTGGATTTGCATACCTGGTAGAACCCACTGACATTGTTAGGGTTGGAAACATCCACGACATTGACCAAACCTTGACCGGATGTGACCACTAAAGTTGAAGAATGCTTCGGAAGGATGTCGATAAAAGCAGGTCCGTCGGAAAAGGGTACAGGCGGAAGGGGTCTCATAGTACGTTGATCATAAATCTTGACTAAGGGATCTGGAAGCGCATGTGAACGCCTGTTGTTGATTGTTATATTCGGGTTGAAGAGAATATATAAAAGCCAACCTGCTACTCCATCCAATTGTGTAGAAGAAATTTCCGCTAACTTGAAAATCTTGAATGCCACTTGTATGAGCTTGAACTGAGTTCTCGCCTTCTTCGCGCCTGAGGCCTGTGCGTGCGTCATAGGCACGCACGAAGCCATCGGATGATGCGGAGAGTAGTGATGAGTGTGAAAACTGCAGGTGAGTAATGACAGACGGTGTTGATGTCTGTCGTGCTGCTTTTCCTGTCATTGAATTCAACAAGAGTAATTCAGGGGCAGCAGAAGCGACTGCCATGATATTAGAAGAATATGCGGCATCAGAAAAAGCTGTTATTGTCGTCAAATCCCTAGCACATAAGTCAAATATCATAATTAAAATACATATATGCTCAGAAACATACCGAAAGAACCACTTATTCATCCCACCCTTGGCCCAGGAGCCAACACCCTCACCAGCGATGCTCAACGCTCTGACGTAGTTATCACCGACGGATATCTTCTTCACGGCGAGACCTCCACCGACTGGGAACGACACTCCACGCGCTCCCTGTACGGTATGTAGTGCTACAACATGCCCTGTATTAGAGCCTGTCCAGAGAGTATCAGACACGGGATCAAAACATAGGGCAGTCAACGGTTGGCCATGGGTGTCCTGCAACGTGGTGATCAACGATGCAGGATGATACGACGTTGACATTCAGCAAAATGAAAGGACAGAAAGTTTGGAGCGAGGTAATGGTTAAGCAGCAAGAGTTCAGGGAATTTCAATTGATCCAACTTGAAGTGGAAGGATGATCTTACAATCTATTATTTGCTTCCAAGTATCTACCGTTACGTAAGAGTGTGCTGAAACTAGGAAATCTATTATTTTCTACAGTAACTACATTACGGGGATGTATGCAATACAACAGACTATATGACTATATGCAAATATATATGCATCGTAATAAAGTGAAGGAAACCAACTAGAAAGCGCGTACAAAATTTATAGGCCGTGTCATCTTCCCAGCGAACCCATAAAACTAGATAGATCAAGTCCTTCGTACTCTTCTTCTTCAGGTAGCTCGTCAAGACCTTGAAGAACATTTTTCTGGCTGAGAGGCCCATGCGCCTCTTTGGCCTTTTTTCTTGCTGCAGCATCCTCCTCCTCATTTGTTCGCTTGAACAGGTCTAGTACGAGGTCGGTGTCCATAGAGGACAGACCCGCATTCTGCTGCGTGACCACGGAATTGGCTATATTCAGTTTAAAGCGTTGTAGACTTCCCACAAAATGAATTAATCAGCTTTCAAAAGATATCCAAATAGTAGAAGAATGCATACCCCATGATCTTCTCTTCCAGCGTGCCTTTGGTGATAAGACGATAGACATTCACAACTTTCTTCTGCCCTATGCGATGCGCTCTGTCCATAGCTTGCAGATCTTTCATAGGATTCCAGTCGTGTTCGACGAAGATGACGGTATCAGCTCCTGTCAATGTGAGACCTAGGCCACCAACATGAGTAGTCAGTAACAAACAGTCGATGCTAGGGTCCGAGTTAAAAGTCTGTACTACAGCGTGACGTTTCGTAGCATCGGTCCCACCATCGAGTCGCATGTACGTCACAGAAGGCATGTGTGGCTTGAAAAGGTCCGTCTCGATGATATCTAGCATCTGTTTCATTTGACAGAAGATGAGAACACGATGCTGGGAAAAGGCGCCAGTTGAATCAGATACACCATCTGCGGCATCGCTTTTCCCACCCTCTCCACCCGAATTACAGCCAATGCCGCAATCAGTCAGTAATTGCCTGAAATCAAATCAGTAAAGGGTGATCCAACATTTAAATACTATCGTACCGAAGAGCAAGCAACTTCGGGGCGTGCTGAATGTCGTTGAGACCCTCGTGTTTGGAGCCTACTTTGGCAAATGCTGCATTGATAGCTTCCGTATCGTTTTTAAGGACGAGTGCTGGATGATTGCAGAGTTTCCGCAGATACTGCAGTGACTGGAATACATGCTGCTGTCCTCCTTCCTTGGTTTGAGCGGCCCCCTTCTGAATGACATCCTCCGCGTTGACTCTCGCCTGGGATTTGGCGAAATCATCATAGAGAGTTTTCTGAATTTCGGAAAGCTCGCAGTAGTAATCCTGAATGATTTTGGGGGGTAGATCGTGTAAGACGTCCTCCTTCAACCGGCGTAATAAAAATGGTAAGACTTGTTTGTGTAGAGCTTCCAGCGCAAGAGCAGCTATGAAGTACTGCGTTTAGAGAATGCACTTGGATCTAAGAGTGAGCAACTTACCCGCCTCCCCACTCTTCGCTTTACCGTCGCGATTAGATAATATGGGTTTACCGAAGCGCTCATTAAATGATGACTCGGTTCCAAGGAAGCCAGGCATAAGGAAATCAAATAAACTCCACAGTTCCAGCACGTTGTTCTGGATTGGTGTTCCCGACAGGATTAATCGGTGCTGAGCTCGAATACATTTGACCGCTTTTGTCAATTTCGTTTTGGCATTCTTGATGACATGACCTTCATCTAGGATACAGTAAAGCCAGTTGAGACCCTCTAAGCTTGCGATATCATTGCGCACGACTTCGTAGGAGGTGATGACAACATCGTGTTTCGCTAATTTCGAAAGGATTCGTGACCGCTCGCGAGAATTGCCCGTGTAGAGAATTGGCCGCAGATTGTCTGCATACTTTAGAATTTCGTAATACCAGTGACCCGTCAGCGTGGGTGGACAGACGATTAACGATGGAAGATGAACAGCATCAGGCGACTTAGTCTCCTTATGCTTTTCACTTCTTTCAAAATGTTTGCTAGCCAAAATGCATATCGATTGCAAGGTTTTACCGAGACCCATGTCTAGAAGAGATCTGAGGAAAAGTATAATGAAATAACGTAAAAAAAACCAACCGTCGCAGAGAATACCATGTAGCTGGTATTTGCCCAGAAATGCCAACCAATTGACACCATCTTGTTGATATTTGCGAAGTTCTGCGTTGATAGTCACCGGAATGCTGTATAGCTCGACCTTCGTCCCGTCAAGTAGCTGAGTCAAGAACTGCCGCTCCGTCTCGCGTCTTTTAAGAAGATCCTCGGTAAAGCCAGGTGGATCAGGAAGACCTGCCTGCCAACGCGAGCGAATGCTATCAGCAGCGTCTCACAAAGCACAGTACGTATATACATACCTCCAAAGGCACCATCTTCACCAGCGAAGCAAACGTGTTCGTCGCGGTTGATCGAATATCATCGTCAGAGTCACTCATTCTCCCCAAGACCGGGACTACTAGAAAAATTACGTATGGTAGCGCCTTAATGTCCAGCTTTTGGACGACATCTATAGGAGGTGTTAGGTATAATGGAGACCCACAGGATTATAAGTTACTGACGATATATCACCTCTGCCGCACCTTGCCTGTTGGACAAGACCACAGGGTCACCAAGTACTGGAATTATATTTTCGATCACAAAACGCATGGCCTCGGACGTCATTACATCGCAGACAGCAGCAAAGCATCGAGCAGCAGATTGACGAATAATGGCATAACGACTTTGTAGAGCTGAGGCCATTACCGGGAAAAGTTCTGAGAGCTTTGGCCAAAGATCAGGGTGGAGGGTGGGTACAACAGCTTCAAGAACACTTAAAGAATCGATTACGTCTTGACCAAACTGTTTTTCCATCAGGTTATCCGCTTCTTGGGGCGAGCCTGTAAAAGACATTGGTCAGCCTCCGCATTGCGCACGTAACAGGTTAGGCAACGTACCACTCCCACAAGCGCTAAGCAATCCACCTGCCATGGATTGCCACATCTTCGGAAGAACCTGGAAGAGTCGAGAACCAAATCTAGTAGATAGTTGATTAAAAGCCAACCCAGCTCCCCTTCTTGACAGGCGAGCACTGGAAGCTTCGTCCGCCTTTGGAGTATCACTTCGGTCATGACCGTCCCTACCATTTCTAGAACCTGCAGGTTTGTATGATGTCTGAAAGGAAAGAATGCCATCAAGTACGCTTCGAGTATATGCGAACGTCGGGGTTTGATCTACATCCTGGCACAGGAATGTACAAAGATTCTTCACTATCTTATCAGGAGGTTGCGCTATGTTATGTTGCACACAAAAATCGATAAATAATGCAACAGCGACGGCAGAGCGAGTTTGCAAGTCGAGATTTTCTTCATTCTGATGTTAGATCATCGAGTCTATTAGACGATGAATCTACCCAGAGTGAGAAAAGCACTTTACCTTTATGCCATTCATGATTCCTTTTACAACTGGGCTAACTTTGTCTGGGGTGCTCTTGAAAGCCACAAAGGCAGCAGCAAATGCTGCTGACACTCGAATATCATGTTGAGCCTTCACCTCGACATATCGATCGATACTCATGACGACCTTTTGTCTCTTCTCGTTTATGATCACTAACTCGCGCTTCTTTGTCCGCCCTAGGTTTTCCTTGAGCTTAGTATACATAGAACCAACGGCCGCATGAGCCGTATCGATTGTGAAACAGTCTGCCTTCGTCCCCGTAATATCAATTTCGGCGCCCAGATATGGAATAGTAGAAATAGGTAGCTTGCAATCGCTGGCAAAACAGTGTAGAAGAGCATAACACTCGGCATGAATGCGATGAAGTGCGAAGGCCATTTCGTGATAAGCGGCTGGCGGGGGAGCTTGTAACCAGAATAATGTCCTTTTACTAAGCTCTTGAGCTAGGGGGAACTTCTCTATTAGGGAAGAGGATGGTGACTTTGCCTCACATGCATGGGCCCATTCTTCCGAAACAATAGCCGCTAGGAATTTCTGAAGCATGCTAGTGGACTCGAGATAGTGAACTAAAATTGGTTGGAACAGCTCTTCCACCGCCTGGTTAATCAACATATGTCAGTACACTGGCCCGGTCCATGATACAATGGACATGAGACAGGACACTCACCCCAATCGACCAGGAGGCAATCAGATACGACAGTGCCGTAGCAGCCGCAATTCTAGCCTGCAAAATGACCTCCACAGCAACAAGGGCCAAATCTTGGCTTAGCATGTTCTTGTCAACATTGTGCCGTTCGGGAACCAGACCGTGACCATCAGCCGTAACAGATGGAGAGTAGAACGTTGAACTGTCCATTGTCACACCTAAAGGTGTCATCATAATCGCATACCATTCAAGAATAACCTGCTGAGTGATCACGTTTTCAGTCCACCCAGGAACCGATGATAGGACGTCTAATGCGGTTCGCCAAGCAGATAATGTCGCCTGGCGTATATCCGAGCGTTCTTCCACGATGAGGTTCTGGAAGAGCAGACGAAGAAAAGGGCTAACAATCCAGTCTCTTGGTAAAGAAGAAACCATCATAAAGGAATGAAGAGTATTGACAACGGCAAGGCGAACATTGGGAATCGTATGTCGAAAGAAGGGAAACAGTGTAGGTGCTAATGTTGAAAGAGGAAGCCTGTTCAAATCATTAGTTCAGCCCATAGACTAACTTTAAGATACGCACGATACTGATGTTTGTGCCAGGATGTCAATAACTTTGTCGTATGCCACAAGCTTGCCTAGGAATAGTTAGTTAGGTCCGATAACAATATGCATGGGACTGTGAGACTAACCAAGAAGGTCCATGACGGCACCAACACTAGAGCTAAGATCATCCTTCATATCACGTAAACAGCTCCATAAGACCGTCAAAACGCGATCTAAAGATTCTGGCAGTTCATTGACGAGATGTCCGGCAACAGGTAGTAGACAAGATGCAGCCACTGCACGAACGTCGTCGTCGTGGTCTCCTAGGCTATGCTTTAAATCAGTTACCAATTTAGGCGTGGTCGTGCATAACCCACATACCCAAGGACAGCAGCATCCACAACTCCTTGCAGTACTTCTTTGCCAGTATAATCACATCCTTCATCCTTTTTCATCGCCTCGAATAAATCAGTCCTGACGGCAACTTCATACTTAATACCTAGAAGGCCCGCATGTCGTACCTCCCATACGTGAGCATGACTCGAGGTTAGGAGGAAATCCTGCCGAATCATCTGGATAAGGATTGAATGCACATGAATTACGGATCTCCTGGGCATATGCAGAAGTAGTGAAGCCAGTGTCTGCGACACCGTTTCACGGACAGGAGCTATAACCTGATTTCCAGTTAGTTATTGATTCACTAAAATATGATAATGTACACACCTGGTCCGAAACAAAGTCACCAAAACGATCTAGAACAAAAACACAAAGAAGCTTGGCCGCGAGATCGTTACACCATCGTTCATGGTCAGACGCGTTGTCTTCCCAAGAAATGCAATCTAAACCAAGTTAAGACTGGTGGACATGCAGCACTGCATATGCCATACCTTTCATTCCACCATTTTTACCTTGCACTTTAAGCAATTCTCGCAAGGCCATGGCAGCTCCATGTCTAACTTCCCAAGTTTCTGAGAAAAGATCAACCTCCAATAATCTAACAATTCCATCCCAGATCCAGGCGCCTGGGATTACTTCCAGCGCTTTCGATTGTTGTGCTGCTTTGGGAGAGACTGCACCACCTTTCGAAGGATCAACTACTACTTTTTCAACAGAAACACCATTTGTTGCAGGATGTGGACTGTCTACTCGCGACATATGCTGGTCTCCGTCTTCTGAAGATACAAGTCGGGCTCTAGACAATACCTCAGTGACCATACAACAGCTCGACAAAGCTAACATACTTATTCGAAGGACCAGCTGGAGTAGGATTGTACTTTGAGCCTGCACTAGGCGGGGGAGGGGGAGGGGCAGCAACAAAAGCTGAATTTCCTGGCTTTCTCTTTCTCTTGAGTCGGTTGCGTTCACGGGCAGACAACCCACTTGCATCTTCTCCAGCCGATGCACCCGATGTTGTTGGGAGAGAAGGACCAGTAGGAGTGGTTGAATCTGGACGAGCTGGTGAAGAGCGTTCTTGTTTGGGCTTGAAGTCAACGTCCATAGGTGAAGATGACACCGGGGTTTCCTCCACTTTCATTGCATTTTCAGGATCGTCTTCTGCATCGAGTTCGGTTTCCACGGCTAGCTCCTTGTCGAGATCCATGTCATCTGCCCCGCCAACGCTATCCAAAAAATCCAAGCCTAAGCGACCCATGGCTTCTTTACGAGCTCTTTTGACCTCCGAAGAACTAGATAGAATACCAGCTGGTTTCGAAAACTCCTTACCGGAGGATGCGAGGAGGAGGCTACCTTTCTGCATGAGCTCCTGCACCGAAAAGGATGGAAATTCAGGGGCATGCGGATTAGGCTCAACGGAAGGCTTGACGTCAGTGTCCTGTGGCTGCCATACGGGCACAAGAGAGAAAATCTGTGAGAGGGCATTAGATGCGGCCGATCTAGTCTCATAGCTCTTTGAATGTAAATAAGGTAAAATCTGAAGATGGATAGGTGTGTTATTGATAAAGGGCGAAGCTAAAATGGACGAGATATACCCGTGCTACAACGGCCATTAATTCAGACCACGCTGAGGAGTCGCCAAGAGAAACATGTTGGCGGTTAGTCTTGATATCATCCCCGACTGCAACATCACTGATTACGCTTTTCGCGGCTAACTGGGCCAGCTGTTTGGCAGCTGTGTTCCTCACTGAGGATGAAGAACCTGTATCAAGTAGAAGGAGGAGCCGGTCCAACCTACACAAAGCAAGTTTATTGTCCCAGATCTCAGAACTAAGTACACGGACATTAACCGCAACAGGCGCGTACCTAGAAGTCATGTCCAAAAAAAGAAAGAGGTCTACGCCGGTCGGCACGAGCCGCGAAAAGGTTTACTTTGGGAGGAAATGATCGTCTGGGGAATTTTCTCACGGTGGTTCCTCTCGGGTTGTCCTTTTTATCTTCTGCCTCGCGTGAGGGAGCATCACGCCGTGACATGCTTCGATTGGCCTATTTTGGAAATTGCTTACTTTCTCACGTGGAGGCGCAGTAAAGTCCCTTTTTTTTTCGTCTAAAACCATCTCCGCTCTATCTTTTCGTCATGAAAGCTGTAAACCATCACTTCTGTTGATCTTTTGACTGACACCCGTCATGCCAGAGCCTATGTCTTGGCCTGCAGATATCATCAGGCATCTATTAGAACCTTTAGACAGCGACCAGACTGTTGTAGGTAAGTTGCAGCTTGTATTTTCACCCCCGACGATCGAAAAAGAAAATAACACATGGAAGATTTGCCGCCCTGTGACCCAACAACTCTACACAGTTTTTACAAGCTTGGGCAGTCTTTTTGCGATGGTTTCAGCACTTGTTCAGCAAATGACGTGGATACATTTCTTGATCTGGCATATACGAAAATGTCGTCCATGTCGCAAGCTGATTCCTACTGTTGGAGAAGACTTTATACCGATGCTTGCATCCTTCGGTCTTTGGCCAACCTCTTGGACACGACTTCAGTAAACGAATCCGTCGCATCCGAAAGTATTGCGAAACTGGACCGTGCTATCATTATCGCCGGGGCACCGGGTATAGGCAGACTGGAGCTTATTCACAATATCATCCAGCAGATCCAATCGCAGTATCTGGCATCACACAACCCTTTCCAACTAAACCCCTCCAATAAGCGTTTTTCCTCTATCTCGTCTATCGACAAGTTTATCTCTGGCACCTTCAAAGGGAATGTTCCTTATATCAACCCTCCTTCCCTTACACTCTTCCAGCGCTTGTGGTGTAACAGACCTTTCATCTTACGAGGTCACATTCTCCACTGGCCTGCTCTGAGCGAACACCCCTGGTCGTCTATAGATTATTTGCGTACTATCGCAGGCCCAGGGCGTGTTGTACCTGTGGAAATAGGCCAAGACTATAGACTCGATGACTGGAAGCCAGATATAATCAGCTGGGATTCATTCCTTTCGTCGTTATATTCATCTAGTCGCCCTGGTTGTCAAGAAAGTCACGATGTCCTTTATCTCGCACAGCACAATCTCATGATGCAATTTCCAGCACTCCGTGATGATATTGTTCTTCCAGATTACATATTTGCATCTCTTCCTCCACCATCCACGTACCTGGAATACCAACCCCCGAAAAACGATGACCAACTTGTGCTCAATGCCTGGTTAGGTCCACAAGACACCGTCTCACCAGCACACACGGTATGTGTCACGCATTATTCCGTGGGATGACATCTGAAATAGTTGCCCCCAGGACCCGTACTTCAATTGCTATGGTAATGTCAGCATTTGCGCATCTGATTCGTACTTGACTGTTCTCTCTAGCCCAAGTTGTAGGTCGTAAGACTGTATGGTTGGCCCCTCCTGACATGACACCGTTCATGTATCCTTTCACTGTAACGTCGTCGGACATCGCCGATAGGTCTCATAATCCTGCTGCTAACATTGTGAATCCGTCTCTGAGTAACACTTCCCGAGTCGATGTTTTTCCTTGCTCGGCGGAGGCAGAAAGCGCATCGCGTGGCGAATTTCCAGCATTCTGGGAAACTACACCCAAGTATGCCCTTTGTGCCACTTTAGAGCCTGGTGACATGTTGTTCTTTCCTCCTGGTTGGTGGCATGCGATGCGCAGTGAAGATGTCAGCTTTTCTGTCTCAATGTGGTTCTGAGGACTAATTTCCTGCATGTTGTGTCACTGTAAAGATACGGATCTATACTTGCGCTACTGGTACTAATACTATCTCACTCTTGTGCCATTGGTAATCATTTGTATGTGACAGAAATGATTAGTGTATCAGACTTGCTGTCACCAGCCGGCCGTATCGGGTATAACCGAATTGAGATCAACTGTATTGTTGGACACCAAATTCAGTTGAAGAACCAGGTGCTGATACCTGCTGGGAAACGTATACCTGGTGCTCGTGACAGCCAGCGTTCAAACATTCCATCTTGTTGGCTTCCCGTTGGCATACATGATTTCACCAGATACAGAACGTGTAGTCGGGCGACAGCTCAGTAAGAATGGCCTCTTGTCACCATTGCCTTCTGCTTCTCTGAACGAAGGCCACATTGCGGAAGCTCTTTTACAATCTCCGGACGATGGCGCTACTTTGGATTTTACGCATAAAAACCTTACAGATGTTGGAGAGGATAGTGTCGAAGAGATTGCCACTATTGGAACAAACGGCTCTCTCCAAGATGATAGCTCAGTTCTCCGGTACGTCTGACTACCTTGTATTTCATATCTCAAACTTACGGAACCATGCAATGGGGTGGACGTACAACCTTATCAGCATTTCTCTAGGTTTTAATCGCTTAACGACTTTGACTACTGCCTTTGCACTCCTTTCTCGCCTGAGATACTTGAATCTGACAAGCAATAGCTTTTCGGTTTTTCCTGATGTAGTACGTGACGGAGTCAAACTATTATCTGACGTACACTCAAGTACGCGACATTTTAAAAGCTAACTGTGATGCCTTCTTTGGAAATTCTGGACATGAGCCGCAATAAGATCAAGAGACTGCCTGCTCAGCCTGGTTCTTTGGCGAACCTTCGGGTAAGTCGCAAAGACAGTAGACATAATCGCTAGTCGATAATTGACGCTATCTCGTATCGCAGGTTTTTTCCATTTCGAGAAACAAAATCACGAGGCTTCCTCCCTACCTGGCCGACTTTCGCAATCTGAACATCCTAAAAGTTGAACGTAATCCTATAGAATGGCCTCCAAGACATGTCGTGGAGCTCACGGAAAACATGGACGACCCTCAGATTAGGTCAACTTGGATAGCTGAACTGCAGACATGGCTACGTGAAAACAGCAACAGCAAGTCGGAAGCAAGGAGAGCTTTGGACGACCTCATAACAAACGAGCAGGCCCCGTTAGATACCTCCATGTAAGTTTTAGCCTTAACTTTAGGACTTGTGTTCATTTCTGCTCAAACTTAGGTGTGAAGATATCTCCCCATGGCCGCACTCGCGTAAAAAACATTCAGACGCAGATGCCACACCCCATGCACGAACTTTTTCCGTTGACTCGGAACTTTCTTTCCCTTCTTGGACCGAGTCCGATGATCTTCCTCTTCACAGTTCGACTTTTTCGCCACGGTCGGAAAGACCACCACCACTGCAACTATCTAAACTTCCCGTATACAGTGACTCATCGCCTACCCGCTCTCCTGATAGTTATCTGCCAACACCTGACGAATCTGTCTATTCTACTGATGAAGACAGCACTACTGTACCTGATACTCAACCGCATACAAGGAACGCCTCCTATGCTGGAGACAGCGTAAATCGCCTACTTGTCATGAACAAGAAAAGTCTGCCTGATCTCAGGAAGGCTAACTTCGAGATTGATCCTGAAGGCAGGCCGTTGGAATCACCCATGCCTGGAACTACGAATTACTTCGAGAATCGTCCTACTGTACAGCCAGAGTCATTTGCTGCCTCCCCACTCCCACATCGGCAAGATAGCTTATCTGATGCCCAGCCATTCATTTATGGAGCTAAACCGCTCACACCATCTCCCCCTTCTGCATATTCTGACTCGATTGATAGAACGATTCCCCCTGTACCTCCTATGGAGCTCGAGCGGAACTCATATTTCCGGCGACTCTCTGCATTGCCTGCTGCCACGATTTCTAGTAATCTACCTCCCTCTCTGCTCAGTCTTGTGGAAGCGGCTCGTTCCATTCTTTTCTCTACTTCGCAAGTTTACCAGTGTCTCTCCCATTACACTGTTTATACTCTGGATAACCAGCTTTCATCCGTCATCAAGAAGGTGATAGACCCTGCAAACGCATACATGACGCAGCTAGTCGATGCACTCGACCGCTTCGATACTATGAGCAAGAAGACAACACCAGGGCCCGGGTTATGCCGAGCAGTAATCGAATGTAGTAGAGACACAGCAGCTGTCTTTGGAAAAGCAATAGGTATAGTTGCTTTACAGCTGAAGGTCCTTGCTGCTAAGAACGACGTCCGGTTCATGCGGCAACTGCACTTGATTTTTTATGGTGCCATCGCCGAGATTTCATTCGCCTGGCAAGCTATGGCTCCCCATATCGAGTCTATCAAACCTCTTCTTTCCGATCACCGCAGACCTCCCCCCGTCAAAACTCACACAACGCCTTCAAATTCTAGTCTCGGTAGCCCTGAGCTACCGCCTGCCTCAGGTTCTCCATCATTTTCCTCTTTCAATGTGCATATACCCAACATGCCTCTTCCGCGTTCGCGCCCAACACAACCCATAGGACGGGCACGTACAACGCGGAGGCATGCCGGATCCTTCAGTTCAAAGGATGTCGAAATTGGGAAGACTCTTCCTTCATATGAGGATGTCCCAGGTACCCCTTCAGGCTTGCGTGCTGGTATACGACAACCAGTGTTGTCTGGTGGTGGTACTCCTGGGGCATCCTCTGGGGCTCCCTCTGAGTTTATAATCTTGACTCCAGGGGGTGGTGATCACTCCCGACAGGGGTCCTTAACATCAATAGCTACAACTTTAGCTTCTTCTTCTCCTCCGCCGCCTTTTAAATCATTGAATGTAGAAATACCTCCATCAAGGACCCTGGTTGACAAGGAGGCATTGTCTGCAATGGAGGTTGCAGTGGAGGCGGCGCCTGCTGTCTGGGAGATGATCTCAGGGATCCTGGATAACGACCTCGATATCCAGGAGGCAAACCAGGACGTGCGAGAAACGTTGCTTCTTGCTCGAGGTACAACAGAGCGGCTGAAGACTAATATACGTGCCATACACAAAGGCAGCTTATCGGCCAACAGAAAGGCGCTTCGTGAGGATGCGCATGTGTTTGTCAAGGTGACGATACTTTCTATGAGTATATTTGTCTCGCTCACTTAACTCTCTTTGTCAGACCGTTGTCAAGCTGTCGAGCGTGATAAAGTCGTATGGGAGCACCCATGCACTATATTCAGATTTGCGGACCAAGATGGTTGAACTAACAAATGCCACGGAAGAATTTGTCATTCTGCTGCACGTTTCGTCTTTTTCGCCTTCATCCACTCCCAGGCCTTATTCACCGATGTGGGGTGGCACAAATTACCCCACATCGCTTGAGGATAATCGGTTAGGTGCAAATTTGTCGCGTAGTCGAAGTACTCAACCGCCCAAGAGCTCGAAGCTGGCTTCTCCTTTGGTAAGAGAACTGCCTCGCAGCGCGTTGCCCAACCAGTCCTTCAATATTCCAACCCCTCCACGATACGGAGAAGATCGCGTTCGAGAACCTAATGACCAATAATGCCTCAATGGAATCATACCTATTTTCTCATAGAATCTTCGCACTTGCTTTTTAATTGCATTGTATGCATCCCTACATACCGTAACGTTAAGTCGCTTCCCATGATGTGCTTGCCCATTTAAATACAATAATTTTTTCTTGCACGACAAAATGGTGTATTCATAACCGACGGGAAGGATATGTTTCTAGGAATAGCCAAAGTACTGGCAATGTCCTACGCGGGTACCTGGCAAGTATTTTGTTCTACGCGAAGGATATGAAAGAGAGAGGGATGTCTTCCTCAACCAGCTTTGCTTCTATCAGCAATGGTCAGCATCTTATCGATTTCAGTCCTGATCTCCTTCAGATTCGCCTTCAGAGTCTTCGCGTCCTCGAACTTCCTGTGAGCCACGGCCTCTTCCACAAAAGATTCTAGTAAAGCCTCCTGTTCGAGCAAAGGCTGAAGAGAATGTGCCATCTCAGAATCGGGATCAATCGTGGGTCCATCACCTGGAGTCTGGGATTTCGATGAATTTTGCTTTTTCGGTTTAGGTATAGACTGCGACATATGGTCAATCAAGCATTAAAGCAGATAAACTCAAACACAAACCTGTAAAGGAAACATATTTTTCTGCAAAAACAAATTGGCTCGCGTGAGAATAGCCATCTGTACTCGATCCTGCGAACTATTGGGAGGGCATGGTATCTTTCGAATACGCTTGGAGAGTGCATCGTATTGCGAAAAGGCTTCCAAAAGGCGCTTCCTGGTTGCAGTGGCTTCCTTAGTAGGTTGGTCGTCTGTGCTAAAATTGTATAACCGTGATAAGTCGAAGATAACGAAGACAAAATGATTGGAACATACTTTAGGCTTAGGATGAGTTCCCGGAATTGTGGCAGGGAGTCTTCTATCTCTGTTTCCAAGCTGATGAATGCCTATACAGCGGATCAGACGACAAATCCTTCTCAATATATATATCGAAGGTACCAACATCGTAAAGCCTATGAAACACGGGGACTTGCGAAGCTTCTTGGAAATGTTGCTGTCGCCTACAGGAGTATATCAGTTGGTGCAGATAAAACTTTGGAATGGTAACGAACGAGAGAATGGGCCGACATTCTCTACAAATCCTGACGCCCTTCAGGAATTTCTCTTCTTCTGCCAAGACATCCGCTGCCTTTTCCTTCGCACTACTTCGGGTATCAACACTTCTTCGTCTCCTCACACCATAATCAACGCCTTCTTCCACTTGCTCTATTCGCCTCGACTTGGGATCAACGACGAAGAGGATAGAACACGGTTCCAGCCTTTGTGGCCGTTTAATGGGCAAAGAGCATATTATATTGCCACAGAGGCGACAGTGATGTTTTCTGTTAGTCAGAGGATGAAATGATGCACTGAAAAACAGCTTAGTTCTATGAAGCGTGGCCGCCGTAAAAGTAGTAGACTCACGTGCATAATGGGCACTTCGATACGTCCGAATCTTCTTGCCATGGTGTAATCCTTTGCTCGGCAGCTATGAAAAGGAATTCGTCGGGTGCACAAGAATTAATCAGGACCACACATACCTCTTATCTCTCCCTTGGTTCCTTGTAACGCTTGCGACTGAAGAACACCTTTCCATAGATCCCCCGCATCCAGATTTTTGATGTCTGACAGGTCTAAATTGAATAAGGATGACGACCTCCGATTTTCTGTAGGCCGCTTGTGAGATGCTGAATCCACTCCATCTAGTGGAAAGTGTAAATGGATCAACTTCTCCATCCGGCGTTCGAGTTTCGTTCGTTCAACCCTTCCTACGTCCATATTCGCCTTTCTAGCTTCTGTAAACTCGCCAGTACGAGGCCTGTATACGCCCTTGGGCTGAAATCCAGGCCGATACGGTGCTGGTGAACGAGAGGGGGCCTGGGATGGTGAAGGAGGGATGGACGGAGCTGGCGAACTGGAAGTGGTAGTGGTCTCGGAAGCAGAAACGGTGACCTTGGGAAGTGGTTTCTCTGGAGGGACGGGAGGCCTCTGGAATGGTGTACCAGGCTGGTTGCGGGGGGTGTACGATAACGAGGGAGGGTGTGGTATATTGATCGGCTGAGGCTGCTCGGGAATGGGTAACGACAATGTCGAGTGAGGTCTCTCCTCAGCCAGTGTTGTGACTACCGAACCAAGGGATGTGACACGGTGATGCATCGCCGGCGAGTAAGGCGGTTCAGATTGAAGAGAAGTTGTGGAAGAGGATGCAGCGTGAGTATTGGAACCTAGAGGGCGTAGAGGTGATGGTGATGAAGGGAGAGATGACCTTGCAGTGAGACTTGCACGGGGTACACGACGGAATGTTGACTGTTTCTTTGGGGCATTATTTGGTTTCGTCATGGTAATCGATGACGGAGCAGATGGTTCGACGGTTGGCTCAACTTCTCTACTTTTCCCATTCACTTTCGGCAAAGGGAGAGAGCGCGTGCTGATATCTGGCGACAAAGTGGGTGCTGGAACAGGTGCATCGAGTGTTGTTTGAGAAATTGTCGGAGAGATCGACTCTGGAGAAGATGAACTACTAGCAGTAAGTGGTGTGCGAGTGCCTTTCGTAGGCACCGGGTCTGACGAAGCGGTCTTGTCTGCTAGAGGTATGATTGACATGACCTGTGCGAAATCAGCTGCAAATTTCTCGATTTCCTGAGACTCGTGTCGTCGGGCGTAAGCTGGGGTTGGCGAATAAGCGATAGAGGCGTTGCTGGCCACACTGGATGGGCGTGACAATGGTGGAGGCGAAACATTAGGAATGAGATGCACATTGGAGATATTGCGCGAGTGTCTCTTTGACTGTATAAACAATATTCAGAACCAGGACACTCTGAAAAACAATATCTTACCCTGTACGCTTGATACGGTACAAATGGCGGGGAATCCATCGCCAGCGGTATGACTCTAAACTGAGTTGAGACTGATTTGAGAACTGAAACTCGGACGATTCAGCAAAAGTTCAGACAACAAGTTGAACGTCGAGAAAAACGTGGGTGATGAAAGGGCTAATGCACCTTAAGAATGCCCCCTGCGATGTGTCTGGCCAATGTGCTGTGCGTGTGTGTTGTTTTTCGCAATCCCGCAAGCTACCAACAAGATGCAAATTGTTCTGTTGCCAGTGATATATGAGTTCAACACAGGTTCGTGATTTACGGAATTGGCGCTTGACGAGGAAAGCAGAGAGTACAACTAGCACTGCTACTAGTGCCGGTACTGTGACGATTACGCCTGGCTTAAGAGTGAGCGCTGCGCCACGGTCTCTCGGTCCGCCGTTTTACTTCAAGTTGCATACCCGGCATAGTCACTTAGCACAATACTACCAGGTTATATACAGTCAACACAGAAAGCTATAAGAAATTGCTTTGTTACACCATCCAGTCCGCGCAACATGTCTGCTACATCAGGTATCCAAGTATCACCTGAACTCGTCGAATCGTTCTCTGCAGCCGTAGAGTCAAAACAAGTCCGTTTCATCAAAGTTGCTATCCGCATGCACGACGGTTTGCATTCCTCCACATGCCTCATCATCTTTGTCCTCACTATTCATGTAGAATCGCTCGCGCCTGTCGCCGTGATAGACGTTTCAGGATCGCTCGAAGAAGACTTGCTTCAGTTGCAGGATCTCTTGGATGACAAGGAGCCAGCGTATGTCTTGACCCGTCTTGATGATCCGCCCTCAGAATGGCTCGCGATAAACTACGTGCCCGACTCTGCTACAGTCAGAGACAAGGCAGGTGCACCTGTGTCCGCCTCAGCTCTCTAGCTCATACCATCAAGAGTAGATGCTCTATGCCTCGACTCGCAACTCTCTAACAAAGTCACTTGGGTCCGCTGTCTTTACAGACTCTTTATTCGCCACTGATAAGACCGACGTCTTGCCTGAAGCCTACGCTGCTCATAAGAGACATCTTGCTGCCCCAAAGCCTCTCAGCGCTAGAGAACAAGAGTTAGCTGACGTCAAAGCCGCCGAACGGGAGGGAAGCTCCAGTGCCTACAATGGCAGCAGGAGTAGGGTGACTCATATCCCCACTGGCCCTGGCTGGGATTGGCCAGAAGATGTTCGAGGTGCTGTTGAAGAACTAGCTACTCACCCTGGCAATCGACTTGTTGTCCTTGTAAGAAATACACTTTCCCCAGCATCGATTGACAATACTGAACCTACGAGCAGCACATCGATCCATCGTCAGGATCTCTTGTCCTTGGGTCAGCTGTAGATGTTACCATCGACGCGTTGGGCTCATCTCTTCCTAAATCCGAGCCTGGTAAGATTCTTTTGATCCACATCATTGCGAGTGTCGGTGCTGACTGAAATGTTGGCGGTATAGCATATGCATTCTTTGCATGGCCGAATACCTATTCAACGAGTGGTCGAGACATCAGTAAGCGTTTTACACTTGGGTGCATGGGCATCATCTAATCAAGGTCAATAGTCTACATATACTCGTGCCCATCATCCTCCCCCGTCAAATATCGAATGACTTACGCATCGGGTGCCTTGTCTGTGTTCCAGTCCACTAACAACATACTTGCGACGGCAGAATCAACATGCGCTCTGGCTTCGCGGAAGATACAGACGTCAGACCCAGCAGAGCTCGGCGAAGCTTTTATCATGGCTGAACTGGGATACATTTCTCGTGAGGATGAAGATACCAACACGCAACCGCAGCCGGAGGTGGTAAAGTCATTCGCTAAACCCAAAGGACCTGGCAGAAGGCGATAAGAATGTTGAAAATACAATCGCAGGGTTGCTGTAATTTTACGTGATACCAAAAGGACATTGGGCTTGTTGGATACTATTCGCACAGAATCAGAATGAACAATATTCTCAGCTGAATCGTGAGTTGTACAATAAATATGTACTTACGGATGCCCGACGGATGAGATCCGCCTATATGCCTGTTCTCAACCACCTTGACCAAGCGAACGTGTAAATGTTATGCCCGACTGGGTTACACGGTTTACTTACAGTACCGTGGCCCGTATCTCGTGATCACTTGTCTTATACGCATACATAAACGAAGGTAGGCCCGTACTGTCTTTCCTCCTCTCCTTGGGCTGTCAATTATATCATGTGGGCGGCGCGTATCTCTAGGACGGCCAGGGCGGCCTCACCGACTATAGTACTTGGAAATTACAGTCGACTACTCTCCCCTGGCATACGGTGGTATAGTACACCAGTAGATCTCCCGGTCCCAAAGAAGAGAAAAGTCTGGGACTCTGTTGATGAAGTCGTCAAGGACGTAAAGTCAGGGGATGTGCTCTTATGTGGTGGTTAGTGTGTTGATGTTCCACCCCCATGATAAACATTCTAAAGGATCGTATGTATAGGCTTTGGATTGGCAGGAGTTCCAGGTGTGTATGATACTGTCGTCGCGAAGAAACACCACCGAATGGCTTTCAGATACGCTTCTCGGGGCCCTGGTTAAGAGGAAAGAGGTTCAACAGCTAACTGCTGTCTCAAACAATGCAGGAGCAGGAGATTCTGGCCTGGGTGCATTTCCTAATTGCTCGGTGGTTCATTGCGATTTACTTATACACGGTCTCTCCAGGGAAACTGCTGAACAGCAAGCAAGTGGACAAAATCATCGCATCTTACCCTGGCGGGTACGTACCTGCGCTCTTCCGTCGTTTATAACGTTGACCTATCTCACTTTAGCAACAAAGCATTCGAAGCTCTATACCTGAAGGGTGAAATATCACTAGAACTCGTTCCACAGGGTACGCTCGTCGAGCGTTTGCGTGCTCATGCAGCAGGTATCCCTGCATTTTTTACCCCCACCGGAGCATCGACTGCCGTGGAGGAAGGATTGATTCCCGTGCGCTATAATGAAGGTGGCTTCGCAAATGGGGTCAAGTATCCCGGTATAAAGAAGGAGTCGCGTGAGTTTGGCGGTCGTCGATATGTTATGGAGCCAGCTATTGCTGGAGATGTTGCATTCATTCGGGCATGGAGAGTGGACGAAGTGGGAAACTGTGTATTCCGGTAATTGCATCAACTCCTTTGACAGAAATCTGTTAACATTGTCCAGCTATGCACAGAACAACTACAATACGGTCATGGGAAAGAATGCGAAGCTCACTATTGTGGAGGTACGTCAAAAATTCTACTATTATTATTCACTGTGAACCTTCAACTTATGTCCACCCCCGGCAGGCTGATAACATTGTACCAGTAGGATCAATCTCACCCAACGCTGTACATCTCCCGGGTATCTACGTTGATCGCATCGTGAAAGCGACAGCTCCAAAAAACATCGAATTCGTCACTCTGGCCAAATCATCCTCAGATACTAGTTCTGCATCTTTAACACCCGAACAAAGCCGAGCAAAGGAGCAGAGACATCGGATTGCAAAGCGCGCTGCCAAGGAAATCAAAGACGGCTTCTATGTGAATCTGGGGATTGGGATGCCCACTCTTGTGACAGAGTATTTGGAACCTGGTGTGAGTGTCTGGCTGCAAAGTGAAAATGGAATATTGGGCATGGGACCATACCCAACTGAGGTGCAACTTGATCCGTTAGTGTTCACCCCCTTGAGTTTTACTTTGTGCCCATATGACTGCATACAGGGATATCATCAACGCCGGAAAGGAGACCGTAACTTTACTGCCTGGCGCTTCCATCTTCGGTAAGTGGATGTCCTGCAAGAGTAAAAGGTCAAGACCAAACATATGATGTATCACAGATTCTAGTGAATCGTTTGCCATGATTCGTGGTGGCCATATGGACATCTCTATTTTGGGGGTATGATAGGTCAGGCTTTGATGACTGAAGTGACATCTAATGCCTTTTTCTCGTTCAGGCTATGGAAGTATCCCAGGCCGGTGATATCGCAAACTTTATGATCCCAGGGAAACTTGTGAAAGGTTCGATAGGGTAGTATCACTGACATTCTTTGGTGCTTACGATGTTTGTGCAGGTATCGGTGGCGCCATGGACCTCGTGTCCAACCCAGACAAGACCAAAGTTATCGTGGTGATGGAGCATTGTGCCAAGGATGGAAGCCCAAAGATTCTCAAGCAATGCAGTTTGCCACTCACCGGAGCACGCACCGTCAGCCTTATTGTGACTGAACTTGCGGTGTTCAAAGTTGATCGCACCGCTGGAGAGCTTGAGCTCGTTGAACTAATGGGAGGCGCAACACTTGAGGAGGTGAAGGCCAAGACGGGGTGTGAGTTTAACGTCCGTAGGGACTTGAGTAAGTTGTAATCTTACGGTGGATGATTGGTTACGGTTCAACTTTCGAGCCCGGCCAATGTCCGGCATAATATTTTTCAAAATCCGATGTACCTTCAGCTATTATATTTGTATTTAGCAAAATTCGAGCAAGGCCTTTGATGGGCGATCAACGAAGATACATTTTAATTAATTTCTTTGATCCAGCGAGTGTGATTTGGGCAAAAGCCAGTGTGATGAGAGATCGAGCGAGCGTGCAATTCAATATGTCAACATAGGATTTCAAGCGTCCAAATACATCAAGAAATTACAAGTATTACACATATACTGACAACCCCTCTCCTCAAGGTAAGATCTCCACCTCACCCGCTTCGATTGTGTTCTGCATGGCTGTGATACCGGCGGAAATAGAAGGACAGCGAGTAAAAACGGCGCGGCTGACAGCGATAACGAGAGGAGAGGTAGACTGCCTGAGAAAATAGAGATGAGACAGTTTCGAAGTCGACGAGTCAAAGGTCACTTACCACGCAGCAAAGATACCAATTCTACGTCCTCTGGTGACCAAATAGAAGGGACCAGCTGTCCCAGCATCAGGAACCTCATAAACCTGGCCGAGGTATGTGCGAGTGATAGCCTGTGAGGCATTTGGCACATTACCTCCAGGTGGAGCGGCAGGGGTAGCGAGCGAGCCAAGTGCTGTGGTGAAAAGAGGAGAGCTGGTGGTGATCGGAGAAACTGTCGCATAAGCACTGGCACCCAAAGCAGGAGTAAGCGGAGAAGAGGCGGCACCCAAAGCAGGAGTGCGTGAAGAAGCAGCAGCTGAAGGACCAGATACCACAGTAGAGCTGGCGGCAAGCGACCCTTGAACTATTGAGGAAGATGGGGAAGAGCTGGTGTATATGGGACTTGATGGAGTTGAAGGGCGGGCACTGCCAAGAACAGCGGACATCATGAGCATAGCGTTGCTCCTACTCAAGGTTACGGATGAGAGGAGAGAAAGGAGGATGTCTGGAGGTACACGTAAGTTAGTGCAATAATCAGAAACATGAGAAGGCCTTACTCATAGTTTCTTCCTCGTCGCTGAGGCAATCTTCACTCACGGAGCGTTCAGGCTGCTTGGAAGAGTTTGAACGACCAGGGGGAGGAGATTGAGTCATTGCAATTTGGAAGGAGGAGGTAAGTATGTCTGGATGATAATTGTGAACTCACCCGTACCTTTTATAGCTGTTTGCTTGAGGCAGCATAGACTTACAGCCCATAGTTGACAATTATTGAGATCTACAAACACGGCAGTCTGACAGAGTTGCAGAATTTTCATGCGTGAGAACAATAGCTAAGGTCCAACAAATCAACATCACGTGTGTACTTCACGATCTCGGAATAATCAGCTGTTCAGACAGCACTGTAAATCTTTTCATGCAATTCTGGCGACACATTCTTGAAGAGCTTCGCGTCAACCACATGCTCACGCCAATACAGTAATGCACAGTCAGTTCCAGCTCTTTCTTGTGGTCATATGTCTCATATTAGCCCGCACTAACCAAATGATTCAACGCAAAGCCAAAACAATGGTCTCCGCCGACGCACAATGGAATCCCATTGTACTCACATGCTTGGAGGATCAAGGAGATCTCAAAGAGACTGGAAGGTACAATTCCCATATTAAATTACAAATAAACTCGGTGTGAGTTGCTCCTTACAGCATCTGCACAGTTGTGCATTCCAGAACTCAAGTTCTCGGGCCCAAAGCATGATTCCATAGAAACATTCATTGTTGTATTTAGCTATTCTATGTACAATACAATGATTTGATATCCAAAGTGCATTTCAAGAAAACAAGAAAGACCAGAACACATACTAAAAGGCCTAAGCTAATCCGAGTCGTCTGTCCACTCATACTCAAAATCTGTATCAGCTTCGTCAGATGAGTAGCCCCCGGTGTTCTGTGGTGCATCTCCTACAACGCGCCTCCGTTGCCGGTGGGGTGGAAGCTCCATGACTGGCATGAATTCGGACTCATCCTCCTCATTAGAGTTCACTGAAAGGGCCATCACAGTACGCAACTCCATGTTGTTTGGCTGATCTCGGAACTGCTGGAGTAAGTGTAAATAGATGTCCCATATGTTTTCTCGGCCAACTTGAGGGTAGTTGGCAGCATCCCAGAATGTGCGTGCCTGTAACGAAAAGGCCGGCGGGACCAGATGAAAAACAGGGTGATCGGGTGGTGCATACTTGTCTCGCACTTCTGTTAGATACGGCGGATGCACCTTAACCTGTAGATGTATGTATTATAAGTATATGACAAAGTGGAAATGATACTATGAACTTACAGCAAAATTGCGTGACTCAAAAAGCTCCGGGTTCTTGAAGATATCTACAGGGCGTCCATGAGGTAGTAACTTGTGTGAGTTTCGTCGGGGCTTTGAACCGTTGAACCTCTCAATGAAGCAGTTGAGTTCTTGCTGTATCCAGGGGATAAATACATAGTGGAAGACTAGTCTACAGGTTTGTGTCAGTTGTGGCCGCTTTGCTTAGGTAAATGGATATACGCAACCGTTGAAGAGCATCGTCAGCATCATAAAGGCCCTCGTTGACCCCCCAGTCAAGGAGAGCCTCAAATCCCGGCGCCCAACGTCTTCGAAATTGGCCCCAAAAGATCTCAGGCTTAATGTTCCGGTGAGATCCTTTGAACGTATGTTGCAGGGTCTTGTCTAAAGCCGGGTCTTGCATATGACGAAGTAATGTATGGCCGTTTGCGATACCATTGTTTTCAGTGCCGGGGTCACTTTGTGTGATTAGAGGCATCCCTAGTATAAGTCAGCAATTGGCAGCCAAGCAGTTGAAACACCGGAGAAAGAGACTCACCACCCAATCTCTCCACGACATCACAATACCATCCACATATCAGACGCGGATTATGGTTAGTCCACCAGACTTTGAGCCAGAGTACATAGCCGGAGAAGGGCTCGAGTCCAACGTGAAAAAAAAGCTGAAAGCGTCTCCACTTATCATGCTGGTCAAAACACCACAGTTCATTGACACCTGCTGTCCAGAAATAACTACGCTTCAGCCGGCGTTTTCGACGTCCTTTTACTTCGTCTGGATGGTGTAGATTCATGTAGTCTAGTATTACCTGCCTAGTATACTAACGTCCTTGTGACTGCCACTGTGTGAAAAGTGAAACAACTTACCGAGGCACCATCACCCTTTCCTCTTGTCGCAAAGTCACTCTCATATCGTGTGACCCCTGGTGAGGGAACCGCTCACGAACACGTTCAATGGTAGGCCCCACACTATCAACTGAGTGTGCCTGGCCCCGAGCACTCTTCAAGCCCCAAACCATCCGTTTTTTCTTCAGTAAAGCGAGACTATAGTTAATCAAATGTGTCAGTGTATTGTAGTATTACAGCTAGAAGGCTTACGAAAATGAGTAGCGGTCCGTGTCATAGTAGTCCTTGAGTTTAGTGACAATTTCTGGATTTGTGTATCCATCTGCGACGAATTGTTCCACCAATGGTCGGATTAAAATGTCTGGAGCTGTGAGAAAAGGACAGAAAGTGAGCATTACACCCTTGGAGTGTCGTTTATGCAAGCCTACCAGGGGATACCTTATACCCATTGGTACCTTGAGGGTTAGGCATGGCCTGCAGGGCGTTGACAGTCCTGGATAGCGTTAGCACTTGGCTGATGCACGTGGGGCACTGCAATTTGAACACTCACCTATAGGATGCACAGTCCAATAGTACACTTCCTATTTGATCCACAG
The DNA here is from genome assembly GCF_000218685.1 of Serpula lacrymans var. lacrymans S7.9. NCBI lineage: Eukaryota > Fungi > Basidiomycota > Agaricomycetes > Boletales > Serpulaceae > Serpula > Serpula lacrymans. The sequence continues at coordinate 976,471 of NW_006763300.1, forward strand.
CCTGTTCAGTGTAAGCAGTGGAGTCAGTTCTTCAAGTGATCCTATGGGCAGAAAGGATATGGAAGATCCGCTCAATAGACACTTGGATACGCACTTCAGACAAAACCGTAAGGCTAATCAGATCGTGTTTGCACGCAATTCATTTAACCGGTGCCTGCCTCTTCCTCATTTGTTTTCACTGACATTATCTCCGCAAAGATCTCCCATCTCCTCATGTCAATTTGCAATCACCAGCTTTGACATATCCATATTGATCCTTGTCCGCGTGTTGTTCGAGGATGGCCCATTGGTGAGTCGCCAGCCACTCAGATTGGCAAAGTCCTCATTGTTATCTTTGTGCCGAGGAGTTCTCAAATTTGACTCGACTCGACCCAAATCCATTCGGACTACAACTCATCTTCAAGGATCCATATAAACTACACCAGGAATGGGGGGAGAACAGTAAGTAAATTAGCCGCCATGGACTTCACACCCACTATCGAAGGCCCACCAACTAAAAGTTGTCATCGTTGTCGTACAGAATTTGATAAGTCTGTCCGGTTCTTGTATATCAAGGGTAGGGATGGGACCGGTCGCCACTGCTGTTCAGATTGCGTCGAGCATTATCAGCGCAAGCGTGCGGAAACTGGAGAACGTCATGGTCATAGTACCAGTGCAATATCTGGTGAAATTGTCGGTATGTCTGATTGTCTTCTGTAATTCAATGTATATGTTAAGGATCAAATCTAGATTTCACGAAAGTGGCTTCCCGGGCACATGGTGTTGATGCCGACTCGCGCCAGGCTCTTGTCAAGGCTTCTTCGGCCGCACAACGTGGCGGTGAGTAAAATTTCCAGCTCACCTGTGCGTGTTCAAGTTACTTACCAAACACACATTATGAAATCCCAGAACAGTCATTCCCTAGGCAGCATATTGGGGTGGGACATGCTACATCTAGCGTTATGCCTCCCCCTCTTATCCCCTCGTCTGCTAGTGTCAGTGCTGATAGCGTCTCCCAAGCCATAGGATATACTCAGAACCATGCATTCCACGCCCACCACCGCACGAAAATGCTAGCATCAACAGTAGCTCCTCAACGTCAAGTCACAATCCGGATAGCTCTCCATCATGTGAAGGACGAAGGAAAATCTGGAACAGAGCTGGTTGGGGTGAGTCTTTGGGTACTTCAATATTTCAAGGATACTCACATGTACTATTATTTGAGAATATTGAACGAGACATTACAGTACCGCTCTCTATTAAATGTGGCCAACTACGCAACATAGTGATTGAACACCTGAAGCGTTTGTGGGTGGTCTGGTCTTGTGACCATCAGCTGGCACTCGAGTCTTTACAGATGCTGAAGGCTCCATTACTCCTCATTTACGACCCCGAAGAGCCTCATCAATACTCTGAGCGGCTGGTCCTTCACGATTTTTTCTTCCGCACATCAGCAAAGGACAACATGCCCAAGTTTTCACCAAACGTGAAAGTTCCCATCATTCTCTTGATGTCAAAGGAGGAATTTGAAGATGTCTTGCTATGGAAGGAAGAAGATAGGCATGCCAAAGCACGCTCACGCAATGAAGAGGTTCAGAGCCCCGGAATATCGTCAGACGATGATGATATTGGTGGTCCGATGGACAAGGTTATACATTTTACTTACTTTTACTGCGCTATACTTACAGCAACTGGCCTTACTAGATATTCCTTGCAGCAACACGTGGTGGGAAACGAGCTAGAAAGACTCGTGTGCGAAAGGCGCCAGGCCAATCTTCCATCCCCGCACGTGAGTCGGTATCTGTGCGTTCAAAAGCACCAGTGTCAGAGGAGGTATGCCAATGGCCCTCACATTATTGGAGACGATACTTACCACATGTAGGGTGAATATGACAGTCGTAGTAACAATACACGCAGCACAGCATCAATGTCAAGCCTATTCCACAGCAAACACTCCATCAAGACGTCTGAACTACGCCCCCTCACTCCCTCAAGCTCTAGCAGCCAATCACTGCCCTCAAGACTTTTCTCCAAGGCTGCTACTAATCCCAATATCCCGCCATTCAGCATGCCTGACAAGGCAGTTCTTGAGCGTGTCATGAAGGCACAAGGAGATGTTCGACGCCTAGCAAAGCCGATATGTAAGTCAACCTATATTTCTATCTAAAACATCTATTAACGTGCTAGTGAAGTAAATACGGACATAGGAATCTATGTCCTGTTCCTCGTCCCTTCGATCCCATTCACTGAGCTTCTAAAGAAGCGGGTCCCTTTCGATGTCATGAGCAAGGTCAATCGCCCTCTAGTCACTTTAACAGTTGACTGCAGCTCAAAAGCAATGCTGGGGCCAGCCGGTAGCTTCAAGACATGCCACCCAGCGTCATATGATCTAACTGAAGCTCTGCCAGCAGAGGAAAATATTCTACAGGTAGAGGCTATAGTAGCAAAACGTTGCTTTTACAGAGAAACAGTACAGGGAGCCGAAAAGAGTGGTACACCATCAAGTCCTTCAGGCGGGCGCAAACGACTGGCCATCAAGGATGAGCTAATGAAGATGCTCGACGAGGCTAACTGCCTTTACTGGGCAACAAGCCTGTTGGCTTTAGTTTATAACTTCGTCGACGACAAGCTTATTCGAAGGCCCCTTGACTGTCCTCCCCCGGCAATCCCCCGACTTCGAGTCGTCCACGCCGCTTTGGCCATCCCCCAAGACAGCAGAGAGTTGCGTAATGCCGTTTATCTTCTCGAGGAGAAGATAAACGGTAACTTCGTGAAGTATATCAATAACAATAGTGCAGCTCCTCGGCACAAACTTGCTCCGCCTGAACTGGAGATTGCAACCTTCCTATGCTTCGCACAACACACTCAATATCATTTCTCGCAAGGCCTTGTGTTCATCTCAGATTTTCAAGGTAAGTTAATATAAGCTAGTCTCTTTTGCTTTCCTTTTCGTACTTACATTTGACTTGTCAGGGTCCGGTGGAATATTGACTGACTGCCAGGTTATCACTACCAAGTAAGGCTCTATTACCTCCATGTGGTTGGTTCTCATCCTTTCCCAGAGACTTTGCCGATAATTTTGGCGAAGGAAACTGGACGGCGACGTTAGACAACTTCCCCTTGTTGCACAAATGCAACCAGTATTGTGTATATTTCGGACTCCCTTCCTTGCAGACAGCAGTATGTTTTCTTTTTCTGATGGATCCTTTCTACTACATCTCATGTCACCTCTTTTTTCACAGAGTTCGGCTACAAAGATGAGAACATCACAAGAGATTGACATCATGTCCAGTCGTGTTCGTGGCTGAGAGGGATTTTTTTTTACATGACATGTACTTACTGTATCGCTTGAAATCCTATGTTGACATGTTGAATTGCACGCTCGCTCGATCTCTCATCACACTGGCTTTTGCCCAAATCACACTCGCTGGATCAAAGAAATTAATTAAAATGTATTTTCGTTGATCGCCCATCAAAGGCCTTGCTCGAATTTTGCTAAATACAAATATAATAGCTGAAGGTACATCGGATTTTGAAAAATATTATGCCGGACATTGGCCGGGCTCGAAAGTTGAGCCGTAACCAATCATCCACCGTATAATCTTGACAATATTTGATATGTAACATTTGTACAACACCACAGCATATCATGCTCAGTTGCAATGATTCTGGCAATGCACTTACTTTGTACATACATAATTTTGGTCACCCATGCGGATGCAGCGACGAGTGAATGTATCTCCGAGGTAAACAAGGTCGTCAGAACTATGATGGGATTACGATTTTTGCAACCCTCGGATTTCTCCATGTACCGGGACGTGCCGCATGGCCCGGCCCTGCTAAAGCGACGCCGATATCGGTACTATTGTCCCGCGCCTTCATCTTTACACTCCGCTGTCACTTCCCCCGCATCGCTGAGATCGCTTTGTCAAAATTTAAAATGTCCGCTACTTGATCTCGGCAAGGCTCTATCAGTCCTAAAGCCGCACGATTCCCCGAAGCTGTTGCCGCTGTCGTTGCCGTTTCCCGTACCTTCTGCGGGCAGCGCCTGAAGAAAGATATAACTGACTGGCATGTCCTCCCGCTCTCGGGTTACTTTTCAACCTATCATGGCATATGGATACACAGTGATCTCATAACTTCTACACCACTCTGCACATCAATATCCAGCTCGGAACGGCATCGTCCTGGGTCGTCAGCCAATCAACCTGCTTCTACCTCGTAGTATGTATATCCGGGACGGCCTGGATAGGTCTTGGAGGGAGGAATGACATGGAGTATTGCTCATGCGTAGGGAGGTATATAAGCACTCCCGAGTGGAGGTGGAGGTGAGCATCATCGAGCCTCATCTGTATTGTAAACCCCTCATCGTCCAGTTCTTCCTCTATCGTTCGCTATGTCAATATTTAGGGCGACACGCTCTCAAATCTGGGCTCGACCCTCTGCATTTACGCGTGTCTGCATACGGCATTATAGTATTGCTGGGCATGCCCCGCTGAAACGGAAAGTGTGGGACTCTGTGGATGAAGCTGTCAAAGACGTGAAGTCTGGAGATACTCTGTTGAGTGGAGGTGCGATCGCTTATAGATTCAGGTTGGTGTCATGAATTTTTACTGACGTCTTCCTTTTGGTACAGGATTTGGAGTATGTGGAACTCCAGGTATGGTCATGATAAGTTTCGAGATGGAGCTATACTAACCATTTGTGCTGCAGAGACCTTAATATCGGCTCTCGCAAGGCGATCAGGAGTCAACAACCTTATTGCAGTCTCAAATAATGCGGGAGCAGGGGAGGGTGGTTTGGGTACGTTAAGACTATGGTATTGACTTTCTACTGTCTGCTCACGTGTTGCACAGTGAAGTTACTTCGAACGAAGCAACTGAACAAGCTAGTCATATCGTATCTTGGTGGGTAAGTCATGTCATTGTTTTTTGCTTTTTTTTACATCCAAGCTCAAGACATCTTTCAGCAATAAATACTTGGAGAAAATGTACCTGGGTGGAACGATGTCACTCGAGCTAGTCCCTCAAGGCACTCTTGTAGAACGGATACGAGCTCATGCTGCTGGCATACCAGCTTTTTTCACTCCGACTGGTGCCTCTACAGTTGTCGAGACCGGTGGCATACCTATTCGGTTCAAAGACGGAGGATTCAAAAGTGGTGTCGCTATAACCGGGAATAAAAAAGAATATCGAGAGTTTGGTGGAAAGCGTTATGTTATGGAACCAGCTATTGCTGGGGATGTCGCTTTCATCCATGCATGGAAAGTGGACGAGGTCGGCAATTGTGTGTTCAGGTGATTATCATCACGTCCGGCTTATACGAAACACAGCTCAGCTGATCGCTGTTTTCATCCCATTTAGGTATACGGCGAATAATTATAATGCTTCTATGGCTAAAAATGCGAAGCTTACCATCGTGGAGGTTTGTCTTGAAATTTTCTTGGATTTGGTCGTAGGTCTCAAATCACTTTGATGTTTAGGCAGAGCAGATAGTTCCAGTTGGCTCGATCTCCCCTAATGCTATCCATGTGCCGGGAATCTACGTGGATCGTATTGTTCGTGCGACTGAACCGCGATTAATAGAAGCCCGAACTACTGTTCCCAGCCCAGAAGCTCAGGTGAACCCTGTCTCACAATCTAAAACCAACAACAATCGTCGTCTCCAGATCGCGAGACGGGCAGCACAGGAAATTCAAGACGGCTTCCACGTCAACCTAGGTGTCGGTATACCAACCTTGGTTACTGAGTGCTTAGAACCGGGAGTAAAAATCTGGCTGCAAAGCGAAAATGGCATACTTGGGATGGGTCCATTCCCTACAGAGTCTCAGGTTGATGGGTGAGCAGCGATTCTTTTGTCTTACATGTATGGAAATTCATTGTTCTGCGTAGTGATATCATCAATGCTGGAAAGGAGACTGTCACGCTTTTGCCAGGCGCGTCTGTCTTTGGTGAGTTTCACTACTTCATACGACTCTAGCTGCATATTTTCTGACTCGTGGACTTCAGACTCAAGTGATTCCTTCGGCATGATTCGCGGCGGTCACATTGATGTAGCTATACTTGGGGTATGTTCCACCAAATCACATCTTTTGGAGCCTTTTCTGATGATATGTAATAGGCTATGCAAGTATCGCAGGCTGGTGATATCGCAAACTTCATGATACCGGGCAAACTTGTTAAAGGTGAATTCCAAAAATGCTTATATGGAGTTATCTTTGTACAGTCTGATCTAATCATGAAAAAAGGTATTGGCGGCGCTATGGATCTTGTTTCAAACCCTGAGAAGACAAAAGTAATCGTTGCGATGGAACACTGTGCCAAGGATGGAAGTTCGAAAATACGCAGGGAGTGTTCGTTGCCATTGACTGGTGCGCGAGCGGTCAGCCAGATAATAACGGACCTAGCTGTCTTCAATGTCGACAGACATGGTGGGATACTGGAGCTCATTGAGTTGGCGGAAGGAGTAAGTTTGGAGGAAGTCCAAGCGAAAACCGATTGCGACTTCCGGATAGCGGGCGATGTTAAGACGATGCAGATCTGAATAGACTACGTAGAGATTGAGTAAATGCGGTACAGCGCAGCGGACGAGACTGTGCAGTTGTACTAGATGGAGATAAGAACATATTTTTTGATGTTTATCTAGGCTACTTACAGGATGCCGAGAAGGGTGGGGCCTCACGGGTATTCATGAATTTTTCGGCCAATCGTGATGACTGGTGAGCTGCGGATAGACCAAAAAAAGGCGAATGCATGGGTGTTCTGATAAGCGCTGGGATTGGACTGAGTGGACGGCACGGCGCGAAAAGGCAGAGTGGCGCAAGTACCTTAACGGGTAATGAAAATCAGCCTGTTGTCTCTGTCCTCACGTTCTGCCACCGACACTACTGCAACAAGCTGGCAGGGTTAGCTATAGCGTCTGCTGCCTCCCAATATGAACTGGCTGGCCTCTCTTTTCTCCACTGGAAACAACGTCTCGTCGAGGAGAGGTCAGGCAATGTCCACCACACACGAAGCCTTCTCTCTCCCCACTTCGTCACCAGGCTTCGCGACACACCCAGACGCCTTCAACCCAGATTCTCTCCAGACACCAGATACTGAGTCTGCTATGAGTCCCTCTTACACATACCCCCCTCAGTCCCCCATCAGTGCCTATGGTTATGTTCCTGCATCGTAAGTGTTTCACTTCCATGTTTGTTCTCTTCCCTCACCTCCTCTAATCCTAGCTCCGGGTCACGTTCCCGACCAACATCATTGCTTCCTCTCCACAATACACCTTATGCAAACTCACTCACTCCACACACTTCTTATCCTCCTTTGTCTCTCACCTGGAATCGTCTCAAAATTTGGCTCGCTCGCGAATATCCGGAGCTGGGAGATACCTTCAACTATGGTATCCTCCCCCAGGACCTCGCTCAAATCGAAATGCAGTTTGGTTTTCCACTTCCCAGCGCTATTCGCGACTCTTATCTCTGCGTTGACGGCCAGGAAGCAGAATCCTCTGCTGGCTGTTCAGAAGGTCTCTTTTTTGGTTTGAATTTATTACCTCTCGAAGATGTTCTCGAGGAATGGCGCTTTTGGCGAGAGGTTGACGACGACCCTGCCACGGGCGGCAACCAGCGCCTACGTGAGCAAATGCGCTCAATACCAGATGGGTGGATCCGAAAGGAATATTCTCAACGAGGATGGATACCTCTCGTCGTAGATAAGGCTGGTAATTATATCGGTGTGGACCTCAATCCCGGAGAAGGCGGCTCTGTCGGTCAAGTCATTGTTTTCGGTCGTGATTTTGATACCAAAGTAGTGCTCTGGAGAGGAGACGGACAGGATGGTTGGGCAACGTGGTTGGCCAGTTTTGCAGACGAACTCGAGAGCGGAGAAGGCTTCGAGCTTGGTATAGGTAGTGAAACCGAGGGAAGCGAGGATGATCTTGGATACGAAGCCTACTTCTATGATGGCAGCGGAAGGGGCCAAGGAGATGGTGGGGGAGAAGCTGGTGCTGGTGGTTTGCGGCTAACAGGCGAATACCGAGGGTGGAATGTTTTGGAGGCTTGGGCAGATCGCAGCGTAAAGAAGTGGTATGAATCGGGTATTATTCAGGATATCTCTTCGCTTTCACAAGAGAAAGGCAAGGTAAACACTACGTCTTTCTCGTTCTTGTCCATTCAAGCTCACTGTTGATAGGGTCCCGAGAATCACGGGCTTGGCGTGCTGAACGTTGCAGGCCAATCTCAAGAGTCTTCTGCAGAAGTTCATATTCCAGTGTTCTCTGATGCGGCTCGAGACTCTTCTTGTGAGGATACTGCGGGTACTGTGACTTTAAATGCCGTACCTGCAATTTCCGTGACGAAACCTCCTGCACCTCTCCCCGTGGGTCTTCCCACTGTAAATGACGTGGTCCCTTTGCCCTCTCCTCCAGACTCGACCCATTCATCTATTGATGTTGACTTGGAAGCAGGCCGCAGTATGCGTGAAGTTCCCCGTCAAACCCTCGTTGCAGCAGCATCACGTAAAAGAAATCCAAATCCTGATGCAAAGGTTGAGAATAATGCACCTACTCTGATATCACTTCCAACGTCTCCCGATACACTACCATCGGATGCGTCTGGCCTCTCATCGCCACCTGTTGCACCATTGGCAGACATTACTGATTTGCTCGTTGACCCTGTGCCATCTTCGAGTACTCCGCTTGTTGGAACGCCATCCCCAATCTTGCAGAGCGAAAGCAAACTGATTACCCCGACTTCCACAGGGGAAGTGATTCCATCCGAGTCTGTCGATCCCCCACAACATTTTATTCTCGAATCTCAGTCAGACATGTTGGCCCATGAAACTGATGCGACTATCCGTTTGGTCGGAGGCGGAGGCTCTTCGGGGTTGGTGGATGAAGAAGTCCTCGCAGAGGACGCAACGCCACCTCCGCAGGCAGAAGTGACGTCCACCACACCACCTGCCGTTGAAGAGTCACCCTCTAAGAAAGACAAAAAGCACGATAAGAACAAGTCCAGCCTTTCCTCTGGACTGAAGAAGATTGGCCAGCTTGGAGGAGGCGGAAAACGGAAAAAGAGTTCTGGCGGTAGCATTAAAGAAGTTGTATAGTGGCGGACATAGACCACCTCTCATTTCATGGACATAGTCTTTTTCTACCCAGCATGCTAGCATCATTGCTGGTTTATTACTCATTTTTTCCCTATTATCTTCTCTACCGACTCACTGCTGAACTATATGTAGTAGCGTTGCATTACATGTTTTCTTTCTTTCGTATACCCGTAAACACAGACCCAATATTTCAGTGCTTTGCGATCTCATTTAATGTACATGTTTCGGGAGCCTGGATACTATGCATACGCATCTTGGCTAACCCACCATTCTAATGCAAACAATTTGAAGAATATTTCCTTGTCTGATAGCAGTTCTTATCAGATTCGCTGTGTATCAAGCTTCCAGTATTCTCTTCGCCTTGGGATTCACGGAATGTTTAAAGGCGTTGTCACGTGCTGTGTAAGGTAGAAGAAACCTTTTGCCAACCAACCGCGACTTGCGACGCGTTTCTTACCTTCGCCCTCGACGTGGGTATACAGCCATGTATCCTTCGTTTTCCGCTATCTTTCACCCACTTAGAACACTGAATCTATGGCTCGAAAATGACCCAAACGCCAGTGTATTGGACGTTATGTATCTACTCACCGTCTTCTCTGCCTTTGGTATATGGCTGGTTTTCGACCGATATCAGAAAACGCACAATAATGCGATTCCCTTCAAGTTCGATGGTCCACAAGTGAGTAACCAAAATCTTAGGCCTTTTTTCATCTATGAACGCCGTTTTATCTTTAGGCTGCAGCCCCCGAATGGGAGTCGATCGTCATTCGGGAAGCAAACCTCAGGTCACACTTAACAAATCCGGACCTTCGAATGCACGATATATCCAGAGATTATATCACAAGTTTTGATCCAGCCAACTCACTACACCTTGGAACTTTTCTCGCGGACAACAAAAGGGAGATTGAAGCAAAAATCAATCTAGCTGCCCAGGCGCAAGTTGAGTGGCGCGACACTACGTTCTCGCGGCGGCGTAGGGTGATGAGAAGCTTGCTGAAATGGTTGGTGGACAACCAAGATGTCTGTGCTAGAGTTGCTTGTCGTGATACGGGCAAGACGAGTGAGTTTATGCCCATTCGCATAAGCAAACTTTGATTAATTGAATTTCCATTCGAAACACAACTCAGTGATTGACGCTGCACTCGGAGAAATCTTGACAACGTGTTCTAAATTGGAATGGCTGATTAACCACGGAGAGAAAGCTTTACGAACGGAGACAAGATCTTCAAACATGATACTCAGTTATAAGAAATCCCAACTAGTCTACGAACCGAAGGGTGTTGTAGCAGCTATTGTTTCGTGGAATTACCGTGTGTATTCGCCAATTCGCTCTGTCCTACTCACCTGATACCTTGCCCAGCGCTTCACAATGCTTGGTCACCCATCATTGCCTCGATTTTCGCTGGAAATGCCGTTGTGCTCAAATGTTCTGAGCATGTAATTTGGTCAACGACATGGTTTGTTGGAGCCATCCAGGAATGTCTTCGTGCATGTGGATATAAACACGCAGTGCTTGAGCTAGTCCAGGTTCGTTTATGCCACCTTCGAGTACATGACGTTCACAACTGAGTAAGTGTTATAGGTGGTCTGCTGTTGGCCCGACCAAGCTGAAACACTGACGAAGTCGCCCATGATCAAACATATCACGTTTATTGGCTCTGAGGAAGTTGGTCGTAAGGTAAGTATAGACATAATATATTCTTTATAATATGCCGACATTTTTTTCCAGGTAGCTATTGCTGCGACTGAACATCTCACACCCGTAACGCTTGAGTTGGGTGGCAAAGATCCTGCTATTATCCTTCCTGACACCGATCTCAAGAAATGGGCAAGTATCTGGTTACGTGGAGTTTTGTGAGTATCCCGTTGGTCTTCCGCTTCTGCTTTAAATCTGATTGGGGCCTTTCATCCAGCCAAAACGCTGGTCAAAATTGTATAGGCATTGAGCGGCTCATTGTACACTCGTCGCAGTACGATGACCTATATGCCATGCTTGAGGACCGGGTCTCCAAGTTACGCCTCGGGTCCGTGTTAGCACCCTCAAGGGAGGGTTTTATAGGCACTGTTGATTGCGGTTCTATGATCTCTAATGACCGCTTTGATGAGTTGGAAGAACTACTTTTCAAGGCACAGAATGAGGGAGCGCAGATGTCAGTCGGAGGAAAACGCTACCTGCATTCTCACCATCGTGGTGATACCTACTTCTCTGCCACGGTGATAGGAGATGTAACCCCTGAGATGGAAATTGCCCAAAGAGAATGTGAGTGAGGCCATGTCATCGGCCATATTTTCTGATGATAATGCGATGCATTAGTGTTTGCACCTATTGCGGTGTTGATGCGATACGAAACGATCGACGAGGCTATAGACATCGCTAATGGGACTAGGTATGGCCTAGGTGCAAGCGTGTTCGGTCCTCATCAAGATCAATGCCTGGAAGTTGCAAGAGAACTGGAGTGTGGCATGGTATCGATCAACGATTTTGGAGTTTTCTACGTGAGTAATGATTGCTATCCTGCTTCCTTATCAGCACTAATTAACTGGCATCTTTCCGTAGCTGAAGTAAGTCACCGTTTTGCATCGCTGTTGCAATCTAGTGAATTGTGTTCCCTGCAGCCAAGATCTGCCTTTTGGTGGAACAAAGGCCAGTGGCTATGGACGATTCGGTAAGTAAACATAGCTATCTCCATAATCTTCCAGTGACATAAGACTTGCATTAGGTGGACCTGAGGGTCTCCGTGCACTAACAAATCCCAAGGCAATTATGACTGATCGGTGGCCTACATTCGTCCAGACGGGCATACCAAAAGTTCTCGATTACCCTGTTCGATCGCTGGTACGAAGCTGGTGCGTAATAGATTTTTATTTTTATCAGTTCGTAAGCTTACGCTGGACGACTTGTACCACAGGGACTTTGTCAGTGGTCTCGTCATCCTCTTGTATGCCGACACCTGGCGCGCACGTTTCGACGGCTTGGTTCAGCTCTTTAAAGCTTCTCGATGATATGTGACACATCGGAGGAAACTGCTATTCTGCTTCTATAAACAACTAAGGAACTCACTGATCAGTGGAACTTGACATAGGAGATCCGTCATAATATACCATACACATTTAGTCACGTCACTACTGTTCTCCAATAGACATCGTAGGCTTAGGCCTGTGCATGGCTAACTACATACAGATACCCTGAATAAAAATTCTGGCAAGCTCGGCGGGGAGTATACTATAGATGGTAACTTTCGGCCGAGCTTTCGGCCCGTAAGATGTTGCACGGTGTGAGGAGGGGGTTCAGGTGAAAGATCGATTTGAACACTTAACCTCGACTGTTATCGTTACGCTTTTCTGCTTGTTCGAAGTATAGTCTGCATATATCGAAGGAACGTTAGCGAAACGAAAGTCAGACAGAACCCAAGACCCGAGTTACGTGGCTCAGAAACGACGGCGGCTACAAGAGTGACCCTTTTCTCGGGGCATGCCACTCCAGTCACCCGAGTCTTTGGTTGAAGAACGTGTTGCCCAGCTCGAGTGAGTGGTAGTTCTATGCATTTTATCGAGTTGGTCACTCATTTTCTTATTAACTTTTCCTTTATTCCATAGAGCAATCTCACAACGCAGAAATGAGTTACTTCGGGAGATGTATCATCTGATGCAAAGGCGACAAACATTTGGTGGACTTTGCACTTCGGACGATAGCGAGCTCCTCTTTAGATTTTATAGCAGGGCTCTAGAGAGATGGTACGTTGTTATACATGAACAATAATCGCTACGACTAAGCCTCCTCTTTGCTTTCCCAGCATGATTTCCACCAACTCCATGTCAAAAGAAGGTTCTGTCTACACTGACCCTTTCGACATTCCTGAACCGCCGCAACCCAAAACCTCTGGAAAGCGGAAACTTTCCAGAAGTGGAAGGGTCATCGCAGAATCCACCTCTCCCTTCAAGTTTGATACAGCGGCCTCTCCAGACGCGGAGGGGTCTCACAATATCACTCTATCTAGGATCGAAGAAGTAGGAGACACAGAAGAATTGGCCTCCAGCTCGAAGGTTCCCATCATTCATGACAAAGAGGAGTTAGACTCCATTTCAATAAATATGAATGAAGAATTACTGCCTCCTTCTCAGCTGCCATCCGCACACATTGTACAGCAACAGAACATAGAAAATAACGTAATGCAACCCAATTCGGCTGAGGCGCCCTCCTCAGCACCGCCCTCACACATGCCTTGGAACCCTAAAGCCCGTAACGTAGAACGAGGACGTCAACGCTCCACGTCGCATATGGTACATTCTGCATTCAGTTATTCTGATCAAGGCGCATATACCGGAGATGATGATATCATGGAAGACCAAACGGGTGTGTCTCAAGACACACGTAATGGGAATTTTGCTCCGAACGCAGACCACCTGATGCATGTAGAGCCATCGGCCTCTCCTGTTCCACAGGGGCCACTTGTTCACAGCATAGCGGTTGAAGTACAGCAGCTGCAGACCTCTTTCCTGATACCGAAACCCTCCTCTCCGATACTAGATCTACCTGCCTTTCATTTCGAAGACTCGCCTGTCACCGATGACACATCGCAGCAACCTCTTTTACCAGAACGGCACCATCGTGTTTATACTTTACCCCCGCTCAAGTCATTACCTGCGGAATTTACACGGAAGGGTAAATCTGCCAAACAGCGTAAGCGAGACAGGGATCGGGAACGAAATGACAAAGATAAGGTCGACGTGAAAAAAGATGGCAAGGATGAGTGGGCGCCGATGGGTCCCAATAGATGGGGAGCCGTGGTCCGTGCCAATCCAATATGGAAGAAAGTTGCACGCGCCACCAAATGCCTAAGTACTCGTGAATGGAGTGTATGCAATGATTTCTCGGTTTCTATCGCATGGGTCACTGACTGATTCATAGGTGGCCATGACTGAACTGAGATTAATACGCACATTGGAACGAGTAGAGGCCTTGAAAGGCGAGGGAAAATGGAGCTTTAGACAGCCCAAGAAACAGAGAGGTGTTGGTGGACTGACCAAGACTCATTGGGACTATCTTATGGACGAGATGGTAAATCTGTCAAAACGTTAACGTGTACTTTTTACTAAATGTCTTTCGGGTGCAGAAATGGATGCGCATCGACTTCCGCGAAGAGCGTCGGTGGAAATTTGTTCTAGCATTCAACCTGTCGACTGCTGTGCTCGAATGGCATGCGGTTGGTAGTCGCGAAGAGAGGTTGAAGTTGGGGATTTGCGTTCTCTGGAAGCGTTCTCGAGTTCGGGAAGCCAGTACAGGAGACACTCTTAATGGATCCTCACAGTACACGGACGCCGATTCTCGGCCGGTGGAGCAGGAGGAAATCGATTATACTCCCATGGCAGATGACTCTGATAACGAGGATGATGAACCCGACCACGTGCGGCAGAACATAGTCGATCCTCTGGAGACAACAACAACTATTGACGATGCCTTAGTTGGCGCGACTGAAACTGCGCATACCGACAATGATCACGACCAGGACCCTATCGAATATGTCCAGCCGAAAGTTGAAGACGTTGACGATTCCTATACACTGCGGGAAAGCAATGACAATGAGGCTGACGATGCGATGGATGTCGATGGTCAACAGGATGATGGAAACGATGCTTCGAACGCGAAGAACGAGGATACGTCTAGCGCGGCGGTCTCGCTCGGTTTAAAGTCAGGTTCTGTGAATCCTGTCCTTGGTTATCAGTCACTACCTGACAGCGAAAGCTCAACTTCTGTTGCGAAGTCAAGTTCTCGGTCACTTCTTTACGCCCCATTACGGGAACGTATTGCTTACTCTGATCCACGTAAATTGTTCCTCGACGTCGATGATTTCGATATTGTCAAAGGTTTCTCTAGTCTTTCCACCGCCGATCAGGCTGCTGAGCCCTCTCTGCCCCCACCCGATCTTTCTGATATTTTCCCCGATCTCCAGCCATTAGGAATGTTGAATGTAGCTCCTGTCCTGCCCACCACGTCTTCAGAGAACAAGAAAAAGATGGATAAGAAATCCGACCGGGATGACCCCAATAAACGGTCAGAGGATACGACCTATACCAAGTTGGCTCCCATCGGTCGGTTTATGCATTGTAAACCAACGCTTTTGGGACCACTACAGCCCGCCAAACACTGGAAAAACGGAAAGTGGATCAACATGGAAGAACCGACGATTCTTGTGGAATACGAGGGTCCAATGAATAAAAGCATAGATGAGATTTCATGTGGTAGTCAAACTATCTCATTAGCAAACTTTCCATTTCTGATGACTGTCTTTTAGCATTATTCGATGGCAATAAACCTTTAAATCCCGCAACGGTAAACCCAGTAGCGCCTCCCGTCCCTCCGAAAGAATCCAAGAAGCGGGCTGGTGATCATGCATGGGGCGCCAATGAGGATGTTCTTCTCAAATCATTGGTCGACAAATATCCAAATAATTGGGGACTTATTGCCGATTCGTTTAATTCCTGTCGCGTTGCTATTTCAACGGATAAGAGAACGCCCTGGGACTGCCTTGAACGTTGGACGGTCCGTTATGCGGCGAACCGGATGGGCCAATCGGCTATACCTCCGGACCTCGGCTCTCCCGCTGCTTTGGATGGTACGCCGCCCCCAACAGGTCCACCAGCCCAGGTCCAAATGACTACGAGGGGCGTTAAACGGCTAGCCAGCGCCAGCGTTGCCGCCGGCTCGGGTCCTGGTAATGCAGATTCAAAGAAACGTCGAAGGCACACTCTCATGTATGAGACTATGCGGAAGGCTGCGAAGAAACGAGAGACAGCCCAGAAAGCAGCGTGTAAATATATCTATTTCTGTTTGAAATATATACTAAATAGTATATATTTGCTAGTGAATCAGAAGAAGCCGTCAGCGATTCACGATACACATGGTCAATATACTAAGATGCCAAAGTACACGCCTGCTGAACTGAGTCGAATGAAAGCGGAAAAGGAAGCAAGAGAACAGCAGGAAATCCTACTTGCCAGGCGGCGGCACGAAGAGCACACTCGCCAGCAACAGCAGCTAATGCGTGACCCTCGCATGCAAGGTGTACAAGTGGTAATATAGAAGCTCTTCATTGTGGTCATAAAGCTTATGTGTCACCCTCCCTAGAACCAGCAGACTGCAATGCAGCAGCAGCAGCAGCAACAGCAACAACAAACGCCGAATGGGGTTGCTAGGCCTACTGGTGCAGTTCCACAGGGAGTGCCGCAAATTCGCAGCCAACCAGTACCACAAGTGAACATTTCACAACAGCAGCGGATACCTACACCTATGGCCGCTGCAGCCGCTCGCTTGTCTCCTCAGCAGATGATACAAGCTCAAGCTCAAGCTGCACAAGCCCGTGCTATTGCTGCCGCACAAGCCCAGGCCCAGGCTCAAGTGCAGGCGCAAGCACAAGGATCAAATATTGCTACCAATGTCAATGGGGTGGCACCAGGGACGCACCTGTCTCCCCCATACAGTGCTCGTGCCAGTACATCTTCGCCTGCTATCCCTCAGCAAGCGTCTCCTCCTCGCACTGCTCCAACTCCCACAAATTCCACAAACTCACCACGTCCATCTTCTGCTCAACCACAAATTGGAGTAGTTCAAGTATCCCAAGTTCCAGGGAATGTTGCTCCTCGGCCGGCCAGCAGTATCCCAGCTCATTATTTTCCTGCTGTAGGGGGCGCTCAGTTTACGCATGAGCAGATGGAGCAGGCTGTCCGCTTACAGAATCTTATTCAGGTGAATTATGTTTTTCTTTTCTATTTCCGCCTATGCTTATTCTCCTGTACAAGGCTCAACATGGCCGCTCGACTATGTCTCAGGCGACTCAGAATAACCAATATCACTCCCAGACTTGATTCATAGATCGCTTTGGCGCGGTATTCTTTCGTGTATTTACAAAAATATTGTACACTGGTTCTATTAAATTTGTTGATTCCATCCCAACATCACTCTGAAACTGCAATGCACAGCTTCCGGCCAACGCCGAGGACGCCTTGTACACACGTTCCTCTGACATCCACTTATCTCCGCCCTACTTCAGAAACATCGTCATTCCATATCATTTCATTCTTTGATTATGCCTTTTGCTTAAAGCGCAGAACATGCTGAAGCTCACATTGCCAACTATCAAGACATTGCAGGAGATCAACACAACACACAAAATACTACAAACCTTTACCAACATCGAGTCTGGCGCCTCGGACAAGGCATCCTAGCGAAGTTGGATCCAGTAGAGCACAATCGCCACTTCGTACAATCATGTATGGGTGGCACTCGACAGGATATCTTTGAATTGACGACTGGTTTGCCGATCCGAGCGCAAAGAACATCCTCTGGTTCCAAACGTTCAAGAGCAGTCCTGGAGCGGGCAATTCCGCCATCTCTTCCAGCTTACATCCCACTTGATGAAAAGGGTGGATTTTTCTCTTTTCGCCGAGGTCATGAAGCTTCAAACAAGCCCGCTGCTCTGTGGCGTACCATTGTACACCCGGTTGATTTGATCCCAAGCTTGCGTCTACTATCAGCAAAACTCTGAAGGATAATCTTGTCGATCCACAAAGGCCAAGCATTCAAGATCACTTTGGTTCTCTTATTGTATGACCGTGAGAAGCCTATCCTGACGATAAAGTACATGATCAGAGGTATAACCTCAGAAAGACACTGATCTCGAAGACTGATGCGTATACTTTCTCCTTTTAATTTGTCTTAGGTATCCGGTCATTGTAGTGAATGCACTCGACGAGTGTGGTGAATCTGGTGATCCGTTTCAGGAGTCTCAACGAAGGGCTTTATCGGAACCCTTCACGCAATGGTCCATGCTGTCCCAAGCATTCAAACTAATCATCGCTAGTCGAGATGATCGCATCCCCCCGGATTTTTGTGAAGCCTGCCAAGATGTCGTTTTACCAACCGGCGACCATGTGACACCTACAGCCACCGCTGATATTAACACGTCTAATATGAAACGTTTTAGTGAAGTAAAGAAGAAGTTCCGCTCACTGCGAACCACAAGTAGGCCTGGACCTCAGGTTATTCAGCAACTCACCACTCGTGCAGCGGGTCTCTTTATATGGGCAGAGACCGTAATGCGGTTCATTGGTCGAGGTGACCCGCAACATCAGTTGTCATTGATCATTTCTGGGGAGTCTTTAGATGACCAGCATAACGTCAATCATCTTTACAGGCAAATAGCCACAAATGCGCTGGCGAACATCAGAGGTGGTGACGTGGTGCAACCTTTACTAGGAGTATAGTATTTGCGAAGGTTCCACTGCCACGCCAATACCTTAAAGATTTCATTGTCACTAGCGGCCTAGTTGCAGAAACGGCAATCGATCTTGTACTAGATGAGCTGTCGTCAGTGATCTCATTGGGCAAGGACGAAGTGGTTCGCATCTAGCACCTATCATTTGTGGAGTTTCTTTTGGATTCGGACTGGTGTCCTGATGCATTTCGTATGACCAGTTAATAGCTGGCCCGTTTCATTGCCACGCTGACTCAGATGAAGACATATCTGTTGCATTTTCTCCTGATGGTAAAGTGGTTGCAAGCTCTGGTAAGCTAATGGCTGGCCCATGTTGAGGCCACAATGGGAATAAATCTGTTGGGCTTTCTCCTGATGGTACTACATCAATGTGGTTTTAGGCTCTCATGATAAGACAGTCAAGATCTGGAATGCCACCTCTGGTCACCTAGTGGCTGGACCATTTTGTGGCCACAATGGTTGGGTTGGATCTGTTGTATATTCTCCTGAAGCTATTGTATGTCTGATGAATCTGATTATAAGAGCCTGAAACCACTTTGGTGCACCACCAAAGTGGTTTCAGGCTCTTATGATCAGACATAGAAATGGTAAAGTTTGCTTTGGCTCTGTTTTTGGACACCTTTGTCCAAACCCAGAACTGAACCTGCATTTAGAGTGGTTAAACTGGACTGAACCAGAAAAGTCCAATGGCTAGGGGAGTGACTGGAAGCAAATGAGAGAACCAAGACATAGTGGGAATGCAATTAGAAAAATTAATTCCTCACAGGTACAATGTAAGGGGTTGGAGGTTTAAGTCTTTTGGCTGGGAGTTTTTGAGATTCTTTTTTTACTGCAACCTGAGTACTTGTGTCTCCTGTTGTGATTGTTTGTATAACAGACAACTGGGCACTGCCACTTAATGCAAAGTGCAACTTTGGTGGGGCTGTAGATTTAACTGATGTTGTCTCTGGTATATTGTGCTTTGGATCCATTTCAAAGGATTGAGGAACAAAATTTTCCAACATTGTGCTAGTGGCAACCCAAGCAGATGGCGCAAGCAGTTAATGCACCATTGCTGAGGCAAGAGTGTGTGTGGCTGGGTGAATTCCGCCAAAGGTGCAAGGTGGAGGAATATGATTGTTCAGGGGAGCAAGAGTAAGAGGTGTGAGTTGTGCAAAGGGAATGGCATCACAGGGATCTGGTGCAGGCAAATTGGTTGGATGACTGCCTAGGGAGGTATCCCATATGGAACTAATATGATGCTTCTGGCTTAGTGTTGGTTAAAGTAGGAATAGTGGAGCAGTGGCATGAATAAATAAATGGAGTATGTTGCTATTGGATTGGTAAATTCATTGTGGTACCAGATGATAGAGATAGATGCGGACAGATGGTTTGATTGGACAAAAGTTTGATGAGGTGTTATTAAAGGGATGTATGTGAGGAAGGGGATATGTGACAACATCAACAAGATACAATCTTGGGGCACTGGAGCACAACCACAGAGACTACAACTCAAGGAATAATGGTACAACTCATCAAGAAAGTGTAAGGAATCAAATTTTCTATTGAATTCCTACCATGTCATGGTTATCCCATCAGGAAAAACCCTTTTGCTATATAGTGCTATATAGCCACCACCTATATATATAAACATATTCATAGAAACTATAGTACTATCAGTGCAATCATAGCTCTTATAGCTCTTATAGCACAGTAGTAGGCAAAAATTTAACCAAGGGGAGAAGTATTTATAATTCCCTCAAACTCTGGATTAATCTAATAAACTTGTTTAATAATAGAAAGAGGCCAGAAGTGTTTGGAGTCAAGTATATTATTGTAGGCAAGGTACTATAAGTGCTTTTATTTAACAACCAAGAGTTAGTTACTCTGGCGCACACTGGCGCACACTATAAAAAGAATGAAGAGGGAGTGGTTACCCCTTAGGATGCAGAGAGTTAGTTGGTATACAACAGGAGGACTCACTGAGGAGTCTCCTGGATTTATTGGGGTATATATACTACTACAGGGTTATTTGTACATGTGTACTATACAGTTGATGAAGACAGTGGCTGATGATGTCATGGGGCCTAGCCCACATGGCCAGCTCCACTGTGTGAGAGAGTTGTGTCTATAATAAGAAGAAAGGCAACGCGGTGCGAGAAAGAGGAGTTCAGACAAAAGGGGAAGTGCCGCGTGGCACATGTGTGAAAGCTAAAGTACAAGGTACAGCGGAGGATAAAAATAATGGAAAGGTCCAAAAATTGTGTTATCGTAACATCTTATAGCCTATAGCAGCCTACATAGCTCCTATAGCTGTAAAGGTCATAGTTATAATATAGTTCAAGGTGCTTAAAAGGGCTAATAAATCATCCAGTATTAATTAATTATGTAGCCTGTATTAGTTAAATAGTAGTTTGTATCCCTGATGTTCACAAAATAAGAATAATGATTTATCCAAATATAAGTAGTGACAATGAGTAAAAAAATAATCTAAGTCCATGAAAGGTCAATATATAACACGTGTATAATATATTTTATAAGCTCTCATGGTGTAGTGGATAAATGTGATGTGTGGCTATAGGTTACTTAGTCACCCAATGTAACAACCAAGAGTTAGTTACTCTGGCGCACACAGAACCACACTATAAAGAAAATGAAGAGGGAGTGGTTACCCCTTGAGCTGCAGAGAGTTTGTTGGTTAACAACAGGAGGACTCGCTGAGGAGTCTCCTGGATCTATTGGGGTATATATACTACTACAGGTTGTTTGTACATGTGTACTATACAGTTGATGAAGGCAGTGGCTGATGATGTCATAGGGCCTAGCCCGTATGGCCAGCTCCACTGCGTGAGAGAGTTAAGTCTAAAAGTAAAAGAAAGGCAACGCGGCGCGAGAAAGGGAAATGCCGCGTGGCACTTAAAGTATAAAGTTAAAGCGGAGAATAAAAAGGAAAGGAGATGTCCGGAAATTGTGTTATCGTAACACCCAAGAGCTGACTAGCAGATTGAGAGTTCAAATCCTATTTGTGTTAATTTTTTTTTATCAGCCACACAACAATTTCCAACATCTATAAAAGCATTTATAGAGCTATATGAGGCTCTATAGATGGCAGAGGTTCTATAACAGGTTTGACCACTATAATAGCTTTATGAGTACTTATAGTGTAATAGAGCTTTATATAGCTACCCCCATTTTTCCTGATGGCCCAACCCATTCCCCGTCACTCCTCTCGCCATTGGATTAGAAGTTACGGCCAGTACTCTTTTGCTTTTATCTTTTTTTTTCTTATTTTCCTTTCACACTCATATTCTATCATACTTATGATGTAGGAAATCCCTCTCTGACCCCTGAGAAGATATCCCAATGACATAGCGCTGATCATGTAAGGACCATTTACTTTTTCTTACTTCTTAACTTTGATGTCTTGGTTTTCTAATGCTTTCCCCATTACACCTCTGGCCTTAGGGCTGGAGGTATCATTTGCTATTCTCCTCTTTATTGCTCTAACGGGTTTTCTTAACCATTGATACCACTTTATATTGCAGATCAGAGAATGGATAGTACTCCCAGCCAGCCAGCACAATGGGTAAGGACTGGTAGCTGAGACCTCACTAATCAGCTCCAAGTCCCATCAGTGCCTGGATATATCAATAGATGCTTTAGTCAGGATTGTGCCTCATTATGAGGATACGGTTCTTGGACATGCATGACAAAACCTATTATTAGCACACTCTCTCACCTGCTTATTAATCTTTGAAGTCGTACAATAGTAATTCTTTTTCTTATTGGTCAGTTCAATCCTCAGACCACTTTTCTATTATTACTCTTTTGGTCTGAGGAGGTAGACAATTAGTTATAAAAGCCCTACATACCCATGTATAATTCCTTAGGTTTTTATTACTCGAATTACCCATTCAAACTCCACATCAGAAACCTCTGAAGTCTTACCCTTGTCCTTGACTTGTGATAATCTCTCACATCTATCAACATCCAGACTCATTGACCTGCAAGTGCTGAGAGATAGGTTTTGTTTTAGTTTTAGTTTAGTGTTGCCTCACAGATCAAGGACTATGCACAGGAATGCTTCAGCGAGAGATTAATCAGCAATACAGACTGTGACTCTGCACCTTCCCATGAGCTTGCTGATCCAGCCAATTGTACATCCCTTACTAAGGACTTCTCCCACATGATTAGTAATTATGATAGATCTATCGCCTTCTGCAAGGACTTGGCCAGGCATTTGTTATTATTATATAGCTTTGTAATTGTTGCCTAACAGAGAGGGAGGTTGTCATACTAATGTTAGTATACACTAGAAGAGGACTCGCTGAGTCCTTCCCCATGTATTGCTCCAGTATATATACTACAATACATGAGGTACTATACAGTTGATAAATAAAATCTGATGTCCAGCATGTGACTAGTCACATATTGAGTCTAGACACTGGTCAGGTGATATGACATACAATTGGTCATGTGGCTATGAAAAGTCCAAAAAGTAAAGTAAAGTAAATGGTCACATAATTAGTCACATGACTTGGAAAATGAAAAGTCAAAGTACGGTAAAAGTAAAGTGTAAAGTAGGTGCTGGTGTGTCAATTGTAACAGGATGAGTGCAAGGTCAAGAAAGGAAAATAAAGGGTAGGCACACACCTTAGTGATACTGTGGTATTGGAGCTTGGTGATATACTCCTGGTGTTACAATTGACATACATTTTTCGACTTTTCATAGTCACATGACCAAGTCATGTGACACAACACCTGACCAATGTCTAGACTCATCATGTGACCGGTCACATGCTAGACACCGGACTTTAAACTTATATTTACAACTGTACAGTACCTCATGTATTTTAGTATATATACAGGACCAATACATGGGGATGGACTCAGTGAGTCCTCCTGTTGTCTACCAACAACTAACTTGTTCCTGCCAAATGGGTAACCACTCCCACCTCTTCCTCTACTTCTGAGTGTTGTTTTCATTGTGCTCCAGTGCCCCAAGACTGTGTCTTGTTGGTGTTGTCACACCTGGGTAATGTCAGCCAAGAGGGTGTTGTTGAAGTTTCCAATGTTGAGAAAATGGCCAAATCTCATTTGGTCGTACCACTTATGACAGACTTTTGTTTGATAAATAGTGAGGACTTTGTTGCCATACAGGAGGTGATGTGAGTTATGAGAGTTGAGCTGTAGGAACATCATAGCAAGAGATTCAATGTGGTGAGTGGAAGCATTGTATTGTTGCATATGATGGAACATTGCTGTTTTTGCTATAGAGATCTGGGTCATGGCGAGGTCCCCATTGCAAAGGACATTTTGAGAGGCACAGAAAAAGACTGCAGGAGGGATCAATTGTGAGGATATCATCAACATTAAAGAGGCTAAGGTTGTCATTGGACAAATTGATAGAGTTGTTAGCATCAGAGCAGCCCTCTTGTGTGAAATACCATAGTTTGATGTATTGAGAAGACTCAATATTTTGAAGTGTGTAGGAAGATAGGCAGTCCAGTATGTGGTTGAGGACAGATGAGCCATTGGTGAAGGCAGTTGTTATGCACAAAGTGCTTAACAAAGTCTGAGGTTTCGTCGAAGGTTTAAAGAGACTTATCCGAAGACAAGTTTGAGGACATAGTTCTGAGTAGAGTTCTTCCAACGAGAGTTGGTCTTCTTCTGAGTAAAAGTCTGATCTTATGAGTCTAGCTTTGTAAGCGTAAACTGCGTAGAGTTGTATTGAGGAAATACTACAGGTAGAGGAATTGGTGATAGGAGTTAGGTCCTATCTAGGGCTGGTCCGTCTGTTGAGGACTAAGTACTATACTAGGTAATACAGCTGCAAGGAGAACAGACATATACATGAAGGAAATGAGTCATCGGTCCGATGGTATAACCAATGAGTAAAGGAAAATGAGTAGTCCGTAACAGGGAAGGAAATCGTAACATTACCCCCTTACTTGCTCCGAATTTCACTGAAATTCGGTACCTTCGCCATCAATGTTGTCACTATCGTTGTAACTGACGTCTCCATGTAATCCCTCCATCAGAATCCGATCTTTGTCTTGTCTTCCCTACAAATGGGACACCAGTTGAAACTATGTCCCGGTGCCCGTCAGTTGCAGTCGGGGCAATAGTAAGCTTCGCAGTAATATGTGCGATAGTCACTCCAACCGCAAATTTGGCAGTAAGGAGCATTGTTGCGAACACCTTGGTGGTATTTTCGTTGGGTGTTGGATGAGGTGTTGAATTGGGGAGTAGGGGGATTGTCATCTCCCAGGTCATATGTTCCCGTGTACAACTGGTCGATCATTTTGGCATCATCTACATTGATTGGGTTAGAAGGAGAGCCAGCCTCAGGACTGCGCATTGCGCCAGGCAGACTGCCTTTCTGTTTCTTCAACGTATGAGACTGACACTTTGATGGAGTTCTGGCGGCGGGGATCTGGAGTATCAACTCTTGCCGGCTGCATTGGGCTCCTCGTCGGTTCATCAGACAACAGGTTTGGGCGTTTGGCACTGGTTGAGGCGGAGGCGACTGGGATGGTCGAGGTTTTGGGTTCGATCCATTGGAATGGGGACTGAAGTGGTTTGACTCTTGCAAGATTGGGCTGGTTGGGACGGTGGGAGCATATTCTCCCGCTAACTGGGTGGGTGGAGGTTGTTGGGTGACGAGGAGTACTCGTACAGCCGTCTCGCTCTATCCGTGTGCGCGCTTCTGTTAGCAAGGTCCTCCCACCTAATTCCAAATATGCCCTTGCCACGTCTGTCTGCCCACTCGAGGAGCTCATCCTCAAGCGTCATTCCAAAGATTCCAAAACTAATTTTTCCATCTGGAGTGCCCGACAGATACTCGAGTCCTGATTGTTGAGCCGCAAATGCTCGCTTTCCAACGAATGTAGTGAGTCTATGGCTTTTAATAGTTCATCAGCTACGAGGTCAATGGCAAGGAAGGTATGCATGGAAGAAAGAGTGTGGTACACATGGGGGTAGCATTTTTCTGTTTCGTAGAATAAATAAATGTAGGCATCTTTGGCTGACATTAGCTCTATGGCGTCAGAGACATCGGCTTGGTTGTGTTGTTGCCCACGGGTGAAGGACACTTGGTCGTTGGCTAGCATGTTGGCCTCGCCGGGTACGGAATAGGTGGTGACAGGGAAGCCAGTAGAGTGGGATGTAGACATGTTTTGTGTTGAGAGACAGGGGATTGGTGGTGGTGGGGTCAATGTCTCTTCAACGTAGTCTGTGGTCCTTTTTATATGCTTCCAGTATCTCCGCAGCATTGGTTAAATGTTCTTCCGGTTCCCATGAGTTTTTGGAATAAGGGTAATGGCGCCATTTGATCAGGTAACGGCGTCCGCGTTTCCAGGTTTTGTGTCTAAGGATACTCTCTACTCCGTATTCTTCCTCTTCGTTGACAAGGTCAGGTGGTGGTCGGGTAAAGTTTGGTCCATGGGTGTCAGTCTTGGTGTATGGGGATAGAAGGGATGCGTGGAAAACATTGTGTATCTTCCAATGAGGAGGCAGGGATAATCGGTAGTTTACTGGGGAAATCTTTTCTTGGACGCGGAAGGGTCCGATGCGTTTCATGTTAAACTTTTTGTATTCAGTAGCTCTTTCCCGTAGGTTGGTGTTTCCTAGCCACACCCTTTGTCCTTCAGAGAATCTGGTGAATTTTCTGTTTGTTCGTTTCATCATCTTGCTTCTCGTTAGTTCATGTGCTTTTAGGGCATTCTCTCTTGCCTTAAGTAGTTCGGATAATCATCTTTCTATTGATGGGATATTTGTGGATTGGTATTTAGTCGGGATTCCTTGGGGTTCATATCCCATGAGGAGGTAGAACAGTGATTGGTTATTTGTGGAGTGTGGTCGCTGGTTGTGGCAGAATTCAGCGGTAGTAAGGTATTTTGCCCAGCTGTGTGGTTGGTTCTGGCAGAAGATGCGGAGGTAGATCTCTAGTTCTTGGTTTGATCGTTCTGTCTGTCCATCTGTTTGTGGATGATATGCTGTGGAGAGTGCAGTTTCAATGTTCAGGAGTTTGTGGAGTTTCCTGGATACTTCGGAGGCAAACTGTGGTCCTCTGTCAGATATGAGTTTATCGTGTAGTCCAAATCGTTTGAAGACGGAATCATAGAAGATCCATGCGGTTTCGAGTGCATCAATGGTTTTATGGCAGGGTGAGAGGATTACCCCCTTACTAAGTCCTTGGTCTACCATGACCATTATACTGTTGTATCCAGATGATTCTGGTAAGTCTGTTATGAAATCCACAGAGAGATACTTCATTGGTTCTGTGGTTTTTGGGGTTTGATTCGGGATTAATGGTACTGTAGTTGGATGTGTGTTTACTTTTGCTTGTTGGCATGTTGCGCATCCTTTCACATATTCTTCCACTTGTTTTATCATTCCTGGCCACCAGTGGGCCTTTTTAATTGATTGGTAGGTTTTCAGCCTTCCTGGGTGTCCCGCCGTTAGGGAGTCGTGGTGATCTTTAATGATCTTTTTTTGTTCCTCTGCTTTGTCGATTAGTAGTTTGTTCTGATAGAAGAACTGTCCTTCTTCTTTGCTCCAATCTTCCTTCTTTGTTTGTCCTGGATAGTTGTCGTTTGTGAGCATGGCTTGTTCAATGGTGTCTGTTATTGTTTGTGTGTGATACAAGAATGCTGACGCTGGTATCATTGGTGTGTTGTTGTTGTCCTCTTTGTTGTCAATGTACAAGTCAGGTCTTCGTGAGAGTGCGTCAGGTACCACCATGTGGGCTCCTGGTATGTGTTCTAGGGTGTAATTGTATTGTGACAGGTCTAGCTGCCACCGTCTCTGTCGTGGAGTGAGTTTTCTGGCTTCTTGCCAGTACATCAGATTTTTGTGATCTGTTAGGATTTGGATCATGTGGGGGCTTCCTAGAAGCAGGTGTTTCCACTCCTTCAGAGCTCTCATCACTGCCAATAGTTTTTTGTTGTAGATCTGGTAGTTCTTTTCCACGGGGGACAGAGTTTTTGAAAAAAATGTGCACAGGTGCCATTGTCCTTGGTCGTCTGGTTGCATTAATACAGCTCCGGTGGCATGTTTGCTAGCGTCTGCAGCTATTTTTGATGGTTTCAAAGAGTTGGGGATATGTGTCACAGGGGATTCGAGGAATTTTTGTTTCATTAAGCTGAAGGCATCATCTTCAACTTGCATCCAGTTCCACTTTTTGTCTTTTTCTAGTAAGGCATTTAGGGGTCTGGCTAGGTCAGAGTAATGACCAATGAACTTCCTGTAGAAGTTTTCGTAACCTAAAAACTTTTGTACACCCTTGGTGTCCTTTGGGGTTGGCCAATCACGTATTCCTGCAAGTTTAGCTGGGTCCATAGATACCTGGTTGTGGGAAACGATCATTCCCAAGTATTCAATGGTTTCTGCCTCGAAGGTGCATTTTTATAGTTTGAGAAATAGGTTGTTATCACGCAACCTTTGTAGAACCTGTTTTGTTCGGATTCGGAGTCTTTTAATGTTGGTGTCAAAGGCGATGTCATGCACCAAAGTTGATTGGTAGCATGGACAGGTGTCAATAATGAAGCGAATATTCAAAAGACTCGCCTTTGCGCCACACAGGCACAGTGCCACGTGGAATAGTAATTAATATTGCCCTTTTCGAACTTGTGGCTGATCAGCACCACCTCTATTAGGCAATCCAGTCACGCTCACCTTTGCTTTTCCATCCGGTACTTTCCGTGTTTCGGCATTTCGGCAAATTTTCGCGTCGCCACTGGCTACACATTGCATTGCGCCCTCGTTTTTGTTGTTTCCCTTACTCCCCTTCCTTTGCCTAGCCCCACCATGGGCCCCTTCCTCTCCTTTTTATTCTCACCTGACGGTCGTTTCTGGATCCCCATTCTAATCCACTTTTCCGTCACCTCCACCCTCCTCCTCCTCATTTTATTTGCACCCCCACCATTTCTGATGTCACCACTTCCTATCCGCTTCCGTCGCCGATCCGTTGACTACCACGTGCCACTGCTGATATCAGCAAAGCCCCGGCGGCCGGTTCAAATAGGGCAACAGGTCCATCTTTATGACGTCGATCTACCATCATATACTATCAAAACATCGGTCGCTCGTCTTGCCTGGTTGGAGCGTGGGTGGGTAATTTTTGAGCTGGAGAAGGTTCATCCCCTTGCGTCGCCCATGTTCATCGCTGTCCCATTCACTTGGGTACACTTATCTTTTGTCCATCGTCTTCGCTACAGCTACACCTACCACACGCTGCCTGGGACTCACTTGTTCCAAATTGGAACTACTCCTCTCCCTCCCTCGTTTGATCAGGTGGTCCAACACAACCAGTCCATTGGTAAGGCCATGGAACTGTCGGATTTGGACTAGGTGGTGGACCGGTGGCTCCAGTTTCTTTTTCTTCAGCAGAACATTCATTTACAGTGCGATTATTTTTGATTTTTGAATCATTTTTATGGACACATATTTTTTTAGAATGCCTGACTGACAATAAAGGAACTGTGTTGATACTGATAGTGTTTTGCCTTGCCCTTTTTTTACTGCATCTTCCCATGACATCATGATTTTCCTGCTCTCTTTTTGCTATTGGACTTTACTTTATGGCTGTACAAACCTGTGACATTACTCACAGCATTCATTGTTCTATCTCTTTCTTTTCCTTTTTTTGACAATCTTATCCTGTACTACCTACGCAGGATTCGTCAGCATACATTCCTTCCTTCATGTTCTTTCTCATTCTTTTTGCACAGCTATACTGTGCATAGCCTACTTTTCTTTTACTATATAAACCCCTGTATTTTACCTTGTAAAAAAAAAAAAGAACAAGAACTCCAATCCAGACTTCTTCTCTACTCTCAAGTTCACTACTCTGCTACTTGTGATCCAGTGTGGTCACAACACTTACCACTTCTACCACTGTTAACTGTTGTCATTGTCACTCGTCACTTTTGAAAGTGATTGTCATCCCCTTCGATTAGAGTCCTTCTGAGCACTACAGTTTGTGCGTCAGGAGCCTGCTATCACTGGTAACCTCGTCACCTCGTCATCCTCGTTGTTCTCAAACCTACCTTGTGCTACAATTAGCAAGGTAGTGCTCGTCTATACTCGCCACAAAGCCCCTATCTTTCTATAAATTCAACTATCCCTCCTCCTCAAAACCCACACTCATACACCTCTGGGTTTTACTTTGAAGGATCTTTATACGTACCACCCCACGAACAACCAGACCACTCCACTGTTCTAGGAAGCAAAGCCCATAAACAAGTTCCGTGGAATCTGGAAGGATTGTGTGTTAGTTTGTTTTGTGTGTGGTTTTCTAACAACAGTTCTCATCATCGACACCGGCTGGCTTTGTCCAGACCGGCTCAGATGCGGTTGCCGCTGGTGTCTTCAACGATGTCGGCAGTGACCAATACAACATCAACATCAGCAATTATTGCTGTTGCAGATCTCAAGACTTGCACTGCTGTTGGGTTCGGGGGGATCAATGTTCGCTGACAGCTTTTCATCGGTAAACTCATTATTTCCAAGCATGCAATAATCAACTAACTATATTTCTTCTTACAGGACTAATGTTTTTGGTTGCTACTGGCTCTAAACAGTCGTGTGTCTTACTACTTTACTGGAAATAAACATCTGCAGTCATTTCTATAACTGTAAGTATATAAAAAATATATACAAAATTTCCAAGTACTGCACATAGGTTTTCTAATATATAGCAACCCGTTACGCAGGTCTCTTTCAGGCCGCTGCCCCCGGTACTTCCTGTACTGGGTTAATCTCAAGGATGTGGAGAAGGCATTAGGTATAAGCATTCACACAGCCACACATTTAGCCCTAGGTTCTTAATACTAATTGCATGGCCCAGAGGTATTGATGACAAGTGGACTCTGAAACTAACTGGTGGGTCACACTTTTTTCTTTCATTTGTTATATTGATATTTCAGCCTGTGGTGACATTGTACTCTTGTCTTTCATCTGTACCTCCCACTGTCATGGCTGTTGATGGTTAGTAGTTATCATTACTGTAGATCTCTGTAGTTTAACTTTAGTATCATCATCATATCGAGCTTGATTGAATCTGGTGCGGCTTGATCTCAGGATGTTGGAGCAGTATTTGAAACTCCAACAGATTCTTACCTGATGACCTACGGTCTTACTATGTTCAAGTGTGCACACTGCAAAAGTTGAAAATATGCCAGGCTCAATCAGTCCTTCAAGCTCTGCAGAGAATACTACGGTATGTTTTCTTTTTCTTTTTTTAAACCCTTTTCTCAACTATTTTAGCTCACCCAAGAGCCAGGCTGCTGCCATCGCCATCCAGTATATTATTTTGATGAAGGCTTGTTCATATTTCAGGTTCTTAAATTTCTGATACTACGTTGGTTACAGTTTTATTATACTTCATTTTGCTTCTTAGGTCAAAAATACGCTGTACAAGCTTCATCGCATTATTCTATCAACAGCTTCAAAAAGACTCAAAGAAATGTTTGCAGCCTCTGCAGATGCCCACCTGGTTGCTACAGACGGGTCAAGTGATGACCACCCGATTGTTCTCCCTAATGTCACCACATTGGCATTCGAAGCACTTCTTACATTGTGCTATGGCAGGTGAGCCCCATTATTCCTTCATCTGAGCCTATTTCTCTAGCACAGTACCCGTTTTCTCGTAGATGGTCAAGCCCCGGCAGTATATTGGATGTGGAAGCAATTGCATTGCTTTGTTTGAGTTCTATGTACATGTGTCTACACACACATATGTATTCCATCCACAAAATCCTTGACCAGCATTGGTATTTTGACCCACTCGATCTCATCAAACTTTCGCTCAAATGCAACACGAAGAAACTATTTTTTCCCATCAATGACTTATATTTCAAACCTGGCTCAATGATCTTGATCCTGCTGATGTTTACACGCATATTCCTCCAATGGTCTACGTTGCACTGGCAACGATGAAGGAAGTTCTTGACGAACACCGTAGGACGGTCGCATGTGAACCACCAGAAATTGGTCATGTACCCAGCTGTTTAGACCATCGGGGCTGTGATCGCAACTGGAGACAGGTTTGGGGGAATGGGATGGGTCAATTTCTCCTCAATGCACGTAATCAGCAGCCCTACTATGATGCATTGTAATATTTCAAAACTCTTTCTTTCGGCAGGGTTACTTGAGGATGTAGGGAAAAAATGCTGGCAATCATTAAACAAAAATCAGCTTTCAGACAGGTCAAGGAAACAGTTCGTAATGTATGTAGTAACTTAGTAGATAAGTTGATTACCAAGCCTTCGTATGATGACTGAGTGATGGGTTCACAATCCCTTCAAATTTACCTCAACAGCTTGTTTTTTGTTTTGTTTTGTCTCTGAATGTGGGGCTAGTCTGTCTGTATTGCGCTATTGTGACACCATACTGCGCGCGGGTATCAAATTCAGTGATGCAATTTTGAGTGTTTGCCCCTGTAGCATTTCATAAGCCCCATTGAGGACACTGTGTCACGTGACCGGCCACGTGCTTGAAATTTAAGTGTGCGTCTAAATAAGGATAAGTGTGCGCTAATTAGCTAAGCAATCATGTGATCACATCACATGATAAAAACCTATTATTGACCGTTACCGTGATCGTGGGAATGAAGCCCCATCTGGGACACTCATCACATGATCATTTAGAAATTTCTAAAACAATGACATCATCAGCTGAGTAATATTCAAACTCAGCTTATCTATGATGCAACTTCTGCTGCGGAGCACGCAATTTCTTATCAACCAATCACTAATCGTGTGAATTATCGGAGATAGGACTTTAGAATACTATAGTGAGTGACCCTCATCTAACACAAGCAAAACTGGAGAACCTTTGCTGATGAATAATGATGTTACCTTTTGCATCTTGTGCTTACTCAAATCAAAAAAAATCAAAAACAATCCTAATTAAATCATTGTTTAATGGCCTGAAGAGACTAACGTCGAAATGGAAGAGTTTAACATCTGCTTGGACCCCCATCGCCATTCAACATAGTCTCCCACCAACATCGCTCGCCCCCGCCTGCCCCCTTGGCTCAAGTGACGCTGTAACAATATGTATTGGGACTAAGGCACCTTCAGTTCATGAGATCGAGTCATAACAGAGATTTTGAAGTGTAACACACATTATCACATTTGAACCATTGGCATGTCCAGAACATAAGATATATATTCTGTTGCACTACCGGTGATCAAACAGATCCATTTGCACTGCCAACCTAAGAATAGCTGAAACAGAAGAGCGAGCAATCAAGGCACAAGACATCATTATCATCAAACGAGGTCAAGAGACTGCCACACACCAAGCATAACTGACTTTTGTTACACCCAAAATCAATGAAAAGATCTGAAAGTAGTTAAAATATTTGATTGTATTTTTGGATCTACAAGATTTTGTCAGAATAATATAATTTTGTTGACATATTCCCATTGATACTATGTTTTGTGGAAATATAAAAATATGTTAACAAAAATACATTATTCTGACAAAATCCTGACAAAATCTTATAGGTCCAAAAATACAATCAAATAATCTAACTACTTTCCAGGCTCCTCCCCATCCACTGTTTCGAGGTTCAGAATGTATCCTAGAGAATAGAGACAATTGATCATCCATACATTGCAAGAAAGCATGTGATGAGGAGATTTTGAAAGTCAGCTGAACTTTGATTCTGAACCTCTCCACAGCGGCTGGACTTTAACATTTGTAAAGCAAGTCAGCCACAGTAACTAGTGACTGTCAAGTGATGGCTGACTTTGAAAAAGTAATAAAAATAAAAATGATCCAAATTGGAAATTTGATCAAAGTTGCCCAATCCAGCAGTATCCGCCTGCATACTGTCCACTGGGGCTTCTCCATCAAGACATTGCATCATTCCAACACTGCCAGAAATTTGTGATCTAACAAAGGAGTGTCGAGCCATTGCTGTTAATGCTGAAACAGCAACAGTAAATAATTTCAAGGTAAAACTGGATATTATGACACACTAGGTATTCCGGCTTCTAAAATCTTCAACAGGCCATAGAAAAAATCTCACTTACCGAGCAATCACAATCAGTCCAGAGCTCACTATGAAGCCAGGTGGACTTTTTGAGACAATACTCAAGAATCCAGTATTTGTTGACCAAATAATTTCTGTGGTACTGGATGACATGAATTAATACTGATCTTGAAGATTACCTTATTGCCTAAAACGGATAATTCGAGACAGTCGACAGGATTTATTTTGGAGTGGGTTATTTTCAAAGTCAGCCGTCACTTGGCGGTCACTAGTCACTGTGGCTGACTTGCTTTACAAATGTTAAAGTCCAGCCGCTGTGGGGAGGTTCAGAATCAAAGTTCAGCTGACTTTCAAAATGTTATCTTATCGTTTATCTAATTTAATCTACATGTCCCTAGGATAAATTCTGAACCTCGAAACAGTGGATGGGGAGGAGTCTGACTACTTTCAGGCTTTTTCATCAATTTTGAGTGTGACAAAGGTTGGTTATGCTTGGTGAGGCCGGAAGTACCGCAAGAGTGCGTCGTTAAACTCAGACTCGGCATGAGTTTCGGCACTTGTGAGACCGTTCCTCTCACTCACTCCCACTCCCAGAGCCCTCAATCTAATGAAATCGACAAATCTCATCAACGATACAGCTGAAAACCTACAGCCGAAAGAAGGGTCTGATGAACACAACAGTACGAAAGATCAAGTAAAGGTATATTCATGAGATCAAATACCCTAGATAATCGTCCGATAACTGGTTCTCAGGAGTCAGCGTCATCCAAACCGGAGCACGAGACAGTGTCTGATAGCACTTGCAAACCAGACCACGACTTTGAGGGTGGTTTTGGTGGGCAAGAAGACCTAGAAGATCGTTATGCTACTACTAGTGGGGAACATTGATTCGCTATGAAACTCAGAAGTAAACACATACTAATTCTAATTATTGTCCGTTGTTACCTTCTCATCTGCGTGAAGAGTGTAGGTTGTAGGTTAAGCCCGTAGTGGGTGGACCCTGGTACTGAAGTGCAATTATAAACTGTACGAACGAATGGAGTTCAATTTAGAATTGAATAAGTGCACAAACAAAGATGAGTCCCATCAACAGTCCGAGTACAAACGCCGATAATATGACCAATACGATAGAAAAGAAAAGTGAAACGTTACGATAGATGGTGATAGAGATGGATGTAACCAGATAAACGGAAGGTTGCAAAAAGAAAACAAATTAATACGAAGCCTAAATATTGCAGAAAAGTAACCAAAATGTCCAAGCAAAGGCCCCAGAGTCCGTCTAATTTACAAGAAATGAACTGCGTCATGCGAAATAGGGCACTGTTTCAGCGGCTAGGCCTTGGGAGGAGTTGTGATTTGAGCCCTTGGGACATCGTTGGCGATTGCACGTGCAGATGCTGCACCACCTGCGCTACATAGAGGTGAAGGGGGAGCGGCGCTCGGTCCAATCCAAGGATCAAGGTAACTGCAGGTAGCGATACCAACCATGCCTTTTGCAGTATCCGAAGGATTCTCCCATCCGTCACCAGCACTTGCAGTTTTTGTTTGCGAACCGGAGGTCAGGGTGAACGTCGGTCCCGGCAGTGTCGCAACAGTGCCCGTCGGGGTGTAAGTTGGAAGGAGGCTAGCTGCACCAGCATTGCTGATGGTTGCGGGAGGCCAGGGATATGAGGCAGAGAGACCAGAAGCAAGATCTCCAGCACCCGCTCCACCAGTCTGCCATGCTTGCAACGGGGGACTCCATATATTTTGGTTTCCGCAAGCCCCAACCGCCACACGGGGGTCCTTAGGCATCCAACCGTTTTCCAAGCCAAGTGAGTACGACCACTGAGGAGACTCGACAACTCCTGTGGTGGAGGAATTTCCGATCTTCCAGGTCCAGAAAAACCAGTTCTATTTCATTGACAGTCAATCACGAATGTGAACCACCAGTAGGCGGACTAGACTCACCTGCAAAGCATCCATGCTAGCCAAAGCGAACTGCATGATATCTTCCTTCATCGTACTGTTCCAAGCTTGCCAGTCAGTCCACGGGTCACAGCTACCGACGGCAGGCCAGTTCCCAGGAGTGTAAGTCCCTTCGTATCTCGTGCCCAATCCTATGCCATTCACATAAAGCCCACAATCCGTTACTGCATTACTAAATTCACCCGCAGTGCTCAGGCCAAAAGCACCCATAGACGTGTTCATCATCGAGCCCCAGGCGTTACACGGCGTTTGCGCATACGACGACATTGGTGCAGCCGACTGTCCGCCGAAACATATGTAAGGGTGAGTGTCTATAGCGGAACGATCTGAATTGGGAAGGAAGCCGGCCCATTGTGCTGTGCCCAAAAAGCCATCGTGGAATGATACATAAGGGCCTTTGCCCTCACCAATCCCACTCGCTTCACGAACGTTGTTGTAAGCTTGTACATAACTGATAACATGGTGAACATCAATCACGCTGAATCACAAGTTGCGGCAAAGAGGCACGTACTAGCTTGACAACTGCGACTGCCCTACCATAGTTCCTTGAGGCTCATTGGTGATCCCAAAAATCGTAACAACGTCACTATACTCTGGCTGAGAGATGAATTCGGCAAAGATCCTGACATAGTCAAGAGAACGCTGGGCATTCGCCAGACCCATAGGCCCGTTTAACACGTTTACCGAACCAAGTTTACCTGAATGATTCCACCCGTTTTGACTGCCTGGGAGAGCATGAAAATCGAGATTGATGCGAAGGCCATATTTGCGCGCCCATTTGATGGCTTTCAAAAAGTACCTGGTGACCACGTCAGAACATCGCAGCTCCAAATTGACAAGAAGGTACATACGTCCAGGAGACTTTGGGAAGGAAAGGCTCATTACCTCGGGTCTCGATTGCCCACCAGGGAACAGGAATCCGCACAAAATTCAATCCGGCACCAGCTATAGCAGCGAAATCTCGCTCCGTCTAGCACAATTTACATCAGAGTCAGATCCGTGACATGATGATACAACCTACGATGAAAGTGCTGTAGTGGGTCTCCAGTTGTTGAAGACCTCCACCAGGTGAAGTGTCAGCGGCCATTGCTTCGCTAAGTGTCCATTCATCTACTGGTGTAGGGGTACTGTTTAGATATTTCTGGTATAGAGCGGGGGCACTAAGGGTTGTTCGGATCAGTTACATTAGGCCTTGTAACTAAAAATTACTTGCATGAACTATTCATAGATTGCAATCAGTGATAAAGATAGAATAAAAATTTCCGAAGATACCCACCGGCTCCGTGGTCAGCCAACCACCCAGGTTCACTCTACATTGGCGATGAGCATAAATTCAAATTATTTAGGGGAAAAAATGTACCCCCATATCCTGTTGGTACCGTACTGAAAAGTCTCATTCAAAGCAGGGGTCCATGATTGAGCCTTAGCACCGTTGTTGAACGGATCTTCCGGATCCCAATACCAGTAGCCACCAAATGAATTCGAGTATGTGAACGTCGTACCGTCATCCATAGTCACGACACTTCCATCACCACCAGTAACGGCTGCAGCCACTGCTGGCTTACCACCACCACTGCTAGTGGTTGGGCTAGCAGGGTTAGTAGTGGCATCGTTTTGTTGGTTTTTGGGTTTGATCACAGTGAAATAGACGGGCACCACGACAGCTACAATAATAAGTGCCAGCGCACCAAGAGAGGATAAGATGATAACAGTGCGCTTAGATTTGCTTGGTCCCTGCGCATATGCTGATCGTTTCTCGCTCATATATGGGGGAGAATCGGCAACCCCAGCGAGGTATTCGCTATCCTGGGGGTCGTCATGGTAGGATCCAGCATAATCGCCCTGGCTTATGGGTTGACCCTGTGTTGCGTTGAGAGCATATACGGAAGACGCGACCATAGATGGAGAGCTACGACTGGTTCCCTGAGAAGCATAGGACTCGCGTGGATTGATACCACCTTCGTCGTAAAGAGCAGCACCCAAAAAGCGGGGCTGCGCAGCCCCTGAAGGAAGATGCGAGTCTGCAAAGTCTGACATTTCGACAGGGGGCGTACTGAACGCCGAGTCACGAGGAGAGGGTGCATCGTGATAGATAGTTTCTCTAAGTCCATCGGTCACATCTTGACCTAAGGGCAGAGGGTCATAAGGGATGTTGGGCAAAGGCCCATTTCGCGACATGGCTTCAGGAGGGGTAACTGTGACCTTGAATGCGTTCTGGTCCGACATGGTCAGTGAAGAGAACGAGTAGAAGGGGGACAGAGAGGGAGACGAAACGAGGAAAGGGGGTACGATCAAGAAAGCGAAAAGTAAGGGTTTTAGTTCATGGCAGCCTCAAGGCGTCCCTCACTAGTCCGGTTCCGCAAATAGTATTTACACCATAAGGTAAAATAAGCGTCTAGAGACTCACAGATAATGCGTAGCGAGGCTAACACGCAGAATGATAACGCAGGAAAACCAGTGCAAGAGATGGCAGGAACACAGATATCGATAGATAAAGGAATGGACGACTTCAGTTGCGATGCGGAACTGGCGTATGTCAAGGAGAAAAGGAGGAAGAACGGAATGTTGGACTGTTTCGATTTCGGACGCGGGGTACATCCCCGTGATGTGACGTTTTGTGACCGGATGGCCGAGGGCTGCCGAACCGAAGCCTAATGAAGACTGCTGCCGGCAGTGCCGTGCTATATTTCCCACAGCGGAGTCGGACGGCCTTACAGCCAGTGATCAGACGACTGGTCTGCCAGCTGTCCAGGGCAGTCAGGGCAAATTGTCGAAGAGACCATCACAGCATTGAAAATCTGCCACTATTTTCGTAGAATATCGTCGCCACCAACGAGCGGATAAAGCATTGTCAGCGCAAGGCGTCCACGAAGTCACATCTGTTAAAAATAATTGAGATCACTTGCAGTCATCGCGAGCCGTCTCCACCTACATGTATATAGTCACCACACTCTTGAGTCATTGTCCACCCGGCATCCGATGTCATCGAATATGGACTAGTGAGATGGGGGTATTTTTGTGCAAAAAGATAAGGTTGATGGCGCTCATGGCTTGTGATGGATGGTTGCCAGCAAGAAACGTAGGAGAACGTCGTTATCGTCGAGGCAAGTCGTGAGTGAGTTTATAACCAGAATATGTGGCGACGCATGTGTCAGTACTGCTGCGCATTGGTACTTATTAATATATATACCTCGCATTTTTGGTCGTCTTTGTGCGAATTCGAAGTTCGTCTCACTGGCCGTACTCTCTTCATTGAACGCGTTTCCCCTTTTAGCACCCACGTGTACACAAGTCTCAAAAGTTCAACGTTCAATGTTTACCTTCAGGTTTCCTGATCATACATGAGCATTGTGGCGTAAATGAATCACTGTGCAAAGGTCTGCTAGTAATGGGTCTCCAACTTGTGCCCGAGGACATAAACGTCACCTCGCAATCATTGGAATAGAACGAGGGACAGTGCCACTACCACGTAAACGTCGGGCATGCAGGGGTAGACGGCGTCAATGAGGAACGCGCTCTAAAGGCCGAGCTAAAGGCGGATCCCATGTCATGCATGTCATGTCAATGCAGTGGAACACGGCAACAACTGACCATGGTGAGTTCGTGTTCCAACAATCCGAATGCTGATATTGTTGTTCTCTTTATTGTTTCGTTTACTTGCAGATAAGCCACATACTACTTCGAAAACTAGCGTCTCTATCCTCTGTTGCAGATGTAGTGACCGACATTGGCATAAAGCAAATATCCAGAAGAGCTCTATCCGTGTCGATTCATCAGAGCATTTGAAACGCCATATTCGTTGAGCGGTTGACTTGCAATCCCACCTATTGTTTCTTCACTAATGCGGCCATTTTCAGCGCTTTGTTCGTACACCCAAAAAAGTAAACAGGCGAATCTCGTGCTTCTCTGATGGACTGACTTTCCTTACCCATGTGAGGAATAGACATATCTTGCTGTGATGCGCGCGGAGCAGAGACTTGTAAAAGCTCAACAATCTGAACACATCCACCTACCAGATTACAATCTCATCATCTTTGAGCTCGTGAATTCTAACAGCGCCGATTTTTCTTTCGGATCAGGTCAAATACGGCACGAACAAGAATAATCCAAGGTTTGTGAATGTGAATAATGTACTCGTTGCTGTTAGATCTCACGATTTAGCCTTTCCGTTCGGTGCAGCGAGGTGAGAAAGTCAATTATTGGCGTCATTACAATGCAAGGCACGGCGTACATGCGATACATGTGTTCTTTGCTCACAACTCTCCTTCTCAAGTTGTTGTCGTACATGGTCAGTCTTCTACTCGCTGTTTCGGGCCGTAGTCCCTCAATTCTCGCAATATGATCAAACTTACCACTTACAAATCGCCCACCTCTAAGGCGCTGTGTCTATTTGTCTTGAAATAATGCCGAGAATGGATGGGGATATTGGGATGAAATGAACGCTATTATGCCTCGTAAGGGCAAAGGAACGGTAAGCAGTTTGCTGATGATCGCATGGTGCTGGCTACGCTTATGATTTCTTTCTTACCATAGAGTATGGGATACGAGGCACAAAGCGCATGTGTTACCCATTTCCATACTCACATTAGTTTCTTCGACATGATCTAGTCATTCTAACAATAATCGCATTTCTCTTCTACACTTGTCTTCTCTAACCGGCTCCCTTGTATTCCGATGACTGCATTGTAAGTCAGGCTTCACGGATCGACTCATGGCTCATCTCTGGGAGATAGGAGACGCCCCGATCCTACGTCCTAATAATGCAAATGTCTATTCGTCTGTTCTGTCATGACGTCTGTAACAGCTTCATATCCCAGGTCTCCACGAGGGTTGTTTCATCGTGATCGCTGTCGGGGAGAATCCCTCGGACTGCGATGTTATCTTGCATATACTGGGTCATCATTGACCCCGACTCATCTCACGAGCGGGGTATAAATTCACAGATTATAGGAACGAAAGGCCCGTATGGCAATGATAAGTTCGTCCTATTTCCCAACTACTTTCTTTTTGGGCATATACGCTGTATAACGCAATATATTTCATGACCAAGCTTTGGACTAGGGAGTTGTGTCATTCCTACAAACACGATAGACTCACGAGAGGAGAATCTGCGTGAAAGCTCTCTGTCTCTTTGATTGGGTGTTATTATAATAACACTACTTACCCGGTGAGTACTTCTTGTGCAACAGGGATTTCTATTATGTTTTCCAGCATCCATTTCACGCTGTCATTGCACGGTTCTTCGTCACGAGATGTCGCGCCAGGTCACTGACATCGGAAGCAAATACAGGAGCAACTTTCTCCGTATTATCCTGAGAGTGAGAAATATAACAGGTACCACTGTAGCAGAGAGGGTTATTTGATGGTTTTTCTGACTTGAAGGCTCAGTAGATTTGGGCCTGTACACCCAGCAATCCCATTAGTAGTAATTGGTGTTACTATGCAAAGCGTATGTCGCACAGTTCTAGGGTGCAGGCGCTTAAATAGCTGAGGACAACATAAGTGTGATGTTTGGTGTCGATCGGCGCGCGGATATGTGAGCACGTGGCTAATATTGGCCAACGTTCAGCCAACGCTTTTTTGGACCTTGAATGGTTCTTATTCTGTTCATCACGAACAATTTATCATCACTGGCCTACTAGTACCAGAATTTTACTGTCCTTCTAGCACCATGTCGTACAACTTTCCACGCTAGAGCCCCTCAATGTATGCTTCAGTTCTCCTACTATGGTTCAACATAGCGGGAATGAACCTGTTATAAACGCCTGTTCTATTCACGTCCAGTCCCCTGTACGGGGATTCCAGTCATTGAGCCATTCCCAGCTTGTCTTGCTCTTAGGATCCGTCGTTTCTCTCTTATTTGGGCTACCATTTGGAAGATCTTATTCTCAGGCCGCACAATTGGTACCATCACACGATTTTGAATACCTACCCCCCGCAGCACACGGTCGTCCCGTGTGTAATCTCTACCATTCCACTCTATATGCAGTCTTGGCCATGGAGCGTCACTCAGGCGACTATATATTCAGCCTGCCTTTTGCCCAGGTCTTGCACTCAGCCGCCCTTCGTCTCATTCCTTGCGATTGTTACACGCTGACTCGGCACAAATGGCGCTGGCAAACTTCATCATCCTAGCCCTCGCTATGCTCACGGGCTCGTCCACCATGGTGTCGGCCTTGGGAACTGCTTGTACGGCTCCTTTGGGCGCTGGGACAGCTGCTCCGGGTGATCCCTTTTGGCTCCAGAGTATCAATTCATCGGGAACGGCGCCGTACTCTTCAGACCCAAGTACATATCAGGTTTATCGCAATGTGAAAGATTATGGTGCTACTGGTGATGGTACCACTGATGATACGGCGGCAATCAAGTCTGTCATTAAACTCGTTCATATATGCGCCGTCGCTGATGCCTTGGATACCGCAGTATGGCTCCGGGTATACGCGGACCTCGCGGACCATCTAT